>NW_026036416.1:0-1106 GCF_019186545.1 Solanum stenotomum
AGTGATATCACCCGCTCTGGGCTTAGGTTTGGACGGCTTTAAAATGCGTGACTAGTTGGTAAGGTCTGTTTACTTATATGATACCCAACATCTATCTTGTATTTTGCAAATGTGGAACTTCTTATCTTAAGATAGGGTGTCACGTACACCCCTTCTATGAACTCAGTGTCCTCGTTGAAGTTTGCCCCACCACATGGGATGTCACAATCCGAGTCTACACCCTGAACGTGGTCGACACTCGAAAACCATTGTTGATCCCCAAGCGAACACTACAAGCGGAAGACTAACTCAAGCATACAAAAGCTTAAAAACTGAATAAAATTCATGAAACTCAAATACAAAGCTTTAACTCAAATGATTTACTCTGAATATAAATAGAATATTCAACTAGCCAGTAATAGGCAACTTAAGTCTTTAAAACATATATATATATATATATATAAAGGAGAACCATAGAGAAGGTGATGTGACACCTCTATATGGCCTCCATTCCATTTATATTTTTTTCTTCTTTTTTTGATTTTTTTCTCTTCATTTTCTCAATAAATAATTGTTTATTAATTTAAAAATTCAATCATATTTACTATTCTAATTATGTCTAATAAGTTACAAAAAACCTCCATCTATTTATCTTCTCTACTTAAATAATATGCCTCTTCAACTTCTTTCTAACTATTGTTATGATTTACCCAATCTATAAATAACAATCATCTTTAGAAATGTTCAATGTCCATTTCCATTTTTTCATTCTTTCTTTTTCTTTCATCTTTCATGTACTTAATAATGTCATGGTATGGTCTTCACTTTGATAAAAATCATATATATATTCTTCAAAAATTCATCATAGAGATGTTCACATTAGTTTGGTACAACTTCATCAAAATGAAGAAGAAAACTTAATTATCTTGGAAGATTCATCAAAAGAGATGGTCATATTAGTATAAAAGTTTGAATGGTTTCCAAATATTTTGAAGATTCATTAATGTATTGTTTTGATTTCAATTAATATTATTGTATTTTTTTTAATTTTATTTTGATTAGATATCTACTAACATTGTTATTATGCGAATGAATGACGATGAAAAGTATCACATTTTTGTTTTAGT
>NW_026036417.1:0-825 GCF_019186545.1 Solanum stenotomum
TTTTTTTTGAGTAATTATCTCATATCAGTAGGAATAAACATGTTTTAAAAACATAAGAGCCAGTACATTTTGGGAGTAGTATCGAGCACCGAATTGGGGGAGCGTTCAAAGAACCCACAGCCTCCATAGAACCATGTTAGCCACCGTGGGTAGAAAAGGATCATACTTTTTAGATGAATCCTTTTCAGATTAGACTAGTGGATCCATTAGGCAGTTCAGGTCTTATACCTTTGGCCGGGTATAAGATGCTCTGGCAGCGTGAGGTCGATCGCTGTATCATCACTATAGCTCTTATGTGATGGTTGTCGGTTAGAGAAGCTCCCACATCAGTTATTGTATTTTCATACACAGAGACTATTGTATTTTTATATACAGATGTTCATTGTATTCCAATATACATTTCAGGCTTATTGTATCTTTGTATACACACAGAGTTTATAGCATGTTTTAAACAGTCTTTCTTTATATCGCACTTGTTTTAAATTGTCTTATATTGATAGAAGTCAGTCAGGTTGAGTTGAGTTGAGCCAGGTAAGCTATTCAGTTTCTTCCAGATTTCCTTCTAGCCTTTGTTGCTTAGTTTTCCAGCTTGCATACTCGTACATTCCATGTACTGATGCCAGTTGGCCTGCATCGTTTGATGATGTAGATTCAGGTACCTCGGATCAGCAGCCTGCTCGTCGTTGATCCAGCTGAGCACTCCAGAGTCAGTGGTGAGCCTCCTTGCATTCCGGAGGACTCAATTATTTTGTGTTCTTAGTTTTTGTCTTATTAGGATGTTATGGGGTCTGTCCCAACTCAGTATTTTTAGAGGCTTCATAGACA
>NW_026036418.1:0-570 GCF_019186545.1 Solanum stenotomum
TAAAGAGAAGAAAAGTTCCTCAAAAAGGAACCATTGCATCCACTTCTGCATTAAAGGTGGTGTAAACTATTCTGAAGGTAAAGCTTCTCTCACCTTATGACTCACTCCTATTTAAACATTACGAAAACTTGAACTCTCACTTTAATACCTGTGCCCTTCAACATATCAACCAACCTAAGTTGCACGAACTCTTCACTTTCGGTGCCGCACTCGTATCGACACAACATGGGTGTGGGATCTATACCAAATATTGTCAGTTGATTTCGAGTACTTTGACCAAAATCAATTGAAAAATTCGAGACAGATACAAAAATTTCTGAAATCAAAACACAAAAGCTAGGGTGAAATCATAATTTAGGCATAGTTTTTTTATAAGTAAAAGATATTTGCATTAAAAGTCCACAACCAGAAGGTGTTTTAAAGATATTTACAGGTCAATATCACTTTTGAATGTGCAATTAACTCAAGAAATCTATATTGCACCAANAAAAATAGTAAGGAGGTGCATTTGTACTTAATACTAATTACGGATTCAAATTTGATCTACAGAATCCGTGAATTTCTTTCCTT
>NW_026036419.1:0-745 GCF_019186545.1 Solanum stenotomum
TGAACAAAGAAAATATAATAAGCGGTGATTGCATAAAAATTATAATTACATTTCAAACCAAAAAGGATGATGACAAAAACAGATTGTTACATACGCCAAAAAAAAAATGGCATCATGAAACTAATATTTTATTTTTCAATTACTTTTTTTGCAAGTATAATAAAAATGAAACTCCTAATCATCATAGTTTTTTGTTGCTGAAATATGATAATTATATTAATTTTGCTTCATAACAAAGAAAAAGTAGAATAGTAAAGGATCAAATGATTAGCATTGACAATACATTTAGTTAAATGATTTATACAAACCAAAATTTTAAAAATTCTATCAAAAGTAACTAAGTTACTAATACAAGTCAAAGTGAAAAAAAAAAATCTAGCAAAATAATCTCTAATTATGCTTCATTTTTTTTCCTTCTACCATCTTCCTTTGCAAATAGATTCGCCATCATATTTTACTCCATATGTCAAACTCTTCATTATGCGACCAACTGAGTGAAAAAATATCATATGCCAATTAAAAATAATTATATCAAAAGAAAGAAAGAAATTTAAACTTTATGTAATATATTTGTATTTTTTTAAAATAGTACTAACAATACTAAATAATAATCGTTTCTTGAAATCAAACAAATATTATAATCAAACTATATTATATCCGAAAAATTAACTATTAGAAAGAGCAATTGCACAGACAACACATTGTTAAGAATTACAAAGGCATTTTTTTAAATCATACTTGCTTA
>NW_026036420.1:0-649 GCF_019186545.1 Solanum stenotomum
TATAAAAAGCTTCTTTCCAATTATACCCTTAAATTATTATGTAATTGGGTCAAGGTAGATAATTACTGGACAATATTATTTTTCTATGGCCTTAGTTCTAACTAACTAGCCCTAGGAGAAGAACAATTTTGTTGTCATGTTTGCTATTTTTTCACTTGATTTATTTGAGGATAAATAATTGTCATCTTAACAAATTGATCACTTACAAAATATCAATTTTCAATTTTAAAAAGATAAACATCTACTTTTAAACCGAAAAGATGGTAAATAATAGTAAAATTGAATAAATCATCTACATTTACACATAAAAATTGTAAGTTGTAGTTTAATATACATGTTATTTTATAATTTATTCAATTAAGATCACAAACGTCATGTGGTGATATATATGCCTTTTTAATTAGTAAATATTAGATAACTCACATTTCAAATATTGTATTGATTTGTTAGATTTATTTAGTAACAACCAACATTTTCTAAATAATTTGTAAGCTAATTTATTTGAATAAATTTACTAGTACAAATATAAAATATAAAATCAAGAAAATAAACAAAATAATTAAAATGATTTGAGGGATATTTTTGTCTTTACATAGACTTATCCCATGGTATTAAATTCTGTGTATTACAGTACCTCCAAATGGAAGGT
>NW_026036421.1:0-463 GCF_019186545.1 Solanum stenotomum
CTTTATAAAATTTTAAGTGCTTACTTGTACTTGTGCACTCCCTAAGTAGAATGTCATAGATGTCAGACGAGGTCAAGTTAAAAGATATATTTATATATTATGTTTTTCTAAATATGGTTTATATTCCTCAGTTTCTAAAAATTACTTGACTAATATACCTGAGACGTACAACCAAATTGCAATAAAAAAAAAGTAATATCTCAAAATACATAGTTGTATAATGTCATAGATTAGATCTCATATAAGAACTATCACATACTATAACAAAAAAATATCACTTTATTTAAAATTTTTGAAGTTGAACTTGTGTCAAGCTATTGATTTTGCAAATTATATTTGATTATTTGAATGTGTTTTTTTAAAAAAATAAATAAACTAATATGAAATATAATTCAAATGGGACCATTTTTATAAGAATAAAGAATTTGTGATAAGTTTTAAAAAGGATAATATAGTTAGGGGC
>NW_026036422.1:0-1131 GCF_019186545.1 Solanum stenotomum
GAGTCAGTGAGAAGTATTCTCAGTCGATCGAATTAATCGAGCTTCATCTTCCGTCTTTACCAGATCTTCCTCCTCATTACCACACCACAAATGGCCTCCCACCTCATCTCATGAACACCCTCAAAACAGCTTTTGAACTCGCCTCTCCGAATTTTTCCAAAATATTACAAACTCTGCATCCGAATTTGGTCATTCATGACTACAATCAGCCATGGATTACTGATTCGGCTTCCTCTATGAACATTCCTGCTGTGCAGTTCCCTACTTTTAGTGCAACTGTTGTTGCTTTGGCCATCCACATGTCCGAAAACACAAAGGAGAAGTTCCCGTTTCCTGAAATTTACCTGCGGGAACACGAAATGATTTCACTGAAAAAAGATATTGATGAAGTACCAAGAAGTTCCCATACGACGAGGCTATTAGGAGATCACATGACATTATTCTGATGAAAACTTGCAGAGATTTTGAAGGGAAATATAGATTATCTTTCAAATTTGACTTTCAAGAAAATTGTCCCCGTTGGTTCGCTAGTTCAAGAATTCATGGATCAAGATGATAATGAGGAAATCGCGCAATGGCTTGACAAGAAAGATAAAAGTTCAACTGTGTTCGTTTCATTTGGGAGCGAGTATTTTCTATCCAAGGAGGAAATACTTGCAGTAGCTCAAGGGCTAGAGCTTAGCTAAGTGAACTTCATTTGGGTCATCAGGTTTCCACAAGGTGAAAGACTTAACATTCGAGATGCATTACTGGAAGGGTATCTTGAAAGGGTAGGAGAAAGAGGAATGATTATGGAAGGATGGGCTCCACAAGCATTGATTCTTCAACATCCATCGATAGGTGGATTTGTGGGTCACTGTGGATGGAGTTCATTCATGGAAAGTATGAAGTTTGGTGTGCCTATAATTGCCATGCCAATGCACATTGATCAACCAATGAATGCTAGGCTTGTGGAGTATATCGGTGTGGGAGTGGAAGCAGCGAAGGACGAGGATGGAAAGTTACAAAGTGAAGAGATTGCAAAGGCGATAAGGGAAGTGGTAGCAGAGGAAAATGGGGAGGATGTGAGGAAGAAAGCTAAGGAACTGAGTGAGAAGATGAATGCGAAAGAGGATGAAGAGATAGATGGCG
>NW_026036423.1:0-226 GCF_019186545.1 Solanum stenotomum
AGTTAGTAATGATAATGGGAAAATCTGGATATTTTGGACTAATGAGGTCACTGGTAGTATTATGGAAACTCATGATCAACATATTACAATAACATTTCATCACACAGATATGTCTGAAAAATTCATGATGTCATTTATATATGCTAAATGTAAAGAATACATGAGGAGATCCTTATGGGATAGGCTTTTGTTTTATGCTAATATGGAATTACCTTGGTGTACTATT
>NW_026036424.1:0-365 GCF_019186545.1 Solanum stenotomum
TGTTGCCATAGACTTGTGAGATTTCGGAATGTCGTTGGGCAGTAAAACTTTTTTCGACGTCGTTTCGGACGGTCAGCTCCTTGTAGACTGATATAGCAGACTTGAGTCTGATAGTCGGTAACTCAGCTTATGACCTTGTATCCATAATGCCCTGCTTTTCTGTTAGCTATAGTACCCGGTTAGAGTCCGTGGTCCAGCTTACTTATGTCCAGGCTTAGCTACAGTACCCGGTTAGAGTTCATGGTCCAGCTTACCTGTGATCTGGTTTCGGCTACAGTACCCGGTTAGAGTCCGTGGTCCAGCTTACTTATGTCCAGGCTTAGCTATAGTACCCGGATAGAGTCCGTGGTCCAACTTACCTGTGA
>NW_026036425.1:0-506 GCF_019186545.1 Solanum stenotomum
ACGGTGGAGCCAAGACTCGAGTTAGAACAGTTGGAGGAGACTCGGAGCATTTCCCAGTTGAGATGGGGCTGCATTAGGGATCTGTCCTTAGCCCTTTTCTATTTGCTTTGGTAATGGATGAGTTGACGCGGTCTATTCAGGAGAAGGTCCCATGGTGTATGTTATTTGCGGATGACATAGTACTGATCGATGAGACGCGGGACAGAGTTAATGCGAGGCTGGAGGTGTGGAGACGAACGTTGGAGTCCAAAGGTTTCAGGTTGAGTAGGACCAAAATGGAATATTTGGGGTGCAAATTTAGTGATACGTTGGATGAGGCAGATGGGGAAGTGAGACTTGACACACAGATCATTCCTAAGAAAGAAAGTTTTAAGTATCTTGGGGCTGTAATCCAAGGAAGCGGTAACATCGACGATGATGTCACACATCGCATAGGGGCTGATTGGATGAAATGGAGGCTTGCCTCTGGAGTCTTGTTTGATAAGAAAGTTCCACCTAAACTTAAA
>NW_026036426.1:0-234 GCF_019186545.1 Solanum stenotomum
TTGTGGTGGGGTGAGGCCCACCTTTTGTTATTAATTTTTTGGTTATATATTGGGTTTTTGAGCTATAAATTGTGTTTAACACTGTTTTTGTGGATGATTGAGCTTGTGGCTCCTTGTTTTAATTGTAAATGATTTTTGGACCCTTCCGAAAATTTTTGTGCCACCTCTTGTTTGTGTTTGAATGTGGTTGTTCTCTTGAAAATTTTAGTATCGGTCTTGATCAATATTGATGAC
>NW_026036427.1:0-205 GCF_019186545.1 Solanum stenotomum
ACTGCCTTTAGGCAGTTTGGTTGCGTAGGTGTCGAAAAAATACTCGGATTCAAAAAAAAAATCGCCTGAAACGGACACCCGAGGCCCGAGTTATGGCCGTTTGAAGTTTCCTAAATTCAAGGCCACCTTCCACCTTTAAGATGCTGAATTTCAAACGATCGTAACTTTCGGCTCGACCGTCCGTTTGATGCAATCTTTTTTTTAA
>NW_026036428.1:0-541 GCF_019186545.1 Solanum stenotomum
TGGAGCAAGAGTCTCTTCAAACTTGAGGGAGGTTTTGGATTGGGGTTCTTGAGAGAATCTTGAGAGAAAATGTGTCTAAGTATGGGAGAGGTGTTTGGGGAAATGTTTTAGAGATGAGAATTGAACTAATGGTATATAGGAAATGACATATGCCCTTTGGAAAAAAAGGTCCAACAATTAGAAAAAAAAATGAGGCGGGTGAACAGTAAAAACGCTCACTGGAAATTGCATTTCCTGCCGGACAGATTTTACGAAAATGGCATAACTTCTTCGTCCGAATTCCGAATGAGGTGAAACGAAGTGAGTTAGGTAGCTAACTCAAAGGGCTTTCCATGGATATGTTATGGGACACCCAATTATTTGTATTATAGGAGATATGACCCTCCAAAGTAGACCCTCGAAAAATGCTTCACTTGGAAATTTCGGATTTTGATACGGTTGCTCTAAAATTTGGGTTAGACCCCTTTCCCACTCAGTTTGACCCCCTAAACAAGAATATGAAGTTGGATTTTAGAAAAATGAAACAGATTTTTTTATATAG
>NW_026036429.1:0-541 GCF_019186545.1 Solanum stenotomum
AGTTATGGGTTAATCCCTTTGTTTATAGGATTGTACTTAGATTATGTTTATGTAATTGAATTACATTTTTCATTCTTATTTCTATCTATGTCAATTGATTATCAATTATTGAGGATTGATCCATGGTGATCATGGCTTGGAGAATTGGTAAGTTGACCTAACTTCTAGTCTATAGTATGAGAATTGATGTTGTGTTGTTTGGTCCACTTATGGTGGCAGTGTTTACTTCTTTTCTATCTAGGCATGTTGAGATCATGGAGTTGAAGGCAATAGATGCCAAGTGAATTGATGATTACGATGCATATATTTATGAAGTTGTGCTATGAAGGATGTGTATGAAATCCACAATGCTAGCATGATATTTAAAGTGTGTTGATGATGAGGAGTATAATGTGAATGATAATGTTAGGGATATGGTGTGGTCTACATGATTCATTGTGTTAAGTACTATTGTGGAATGACTACTACCTATATGACCCCTATATAAATGTTTGATCATATACATGTTAGGAGTACGTATTCAATGTTAATTGTGTCCTTG
>NW_026036430.1:0-940 GCF_019186545.1 Solanum stenotomum
TTGGTATCAAAGCCTCAGGTTCACCGGTTTCACTTGTACAGAGCTAACGTCTAGTAGAGTTTTGCGGATCGGTGCGGAGATGTCCGTAACTTATCTTCGGGAGGCTACAGGATGTCCTTAGAAAGATTTTCTCTTTTGTTTCACTTTCGTGCAGCATGTGTCTTATTGGTTCCTTAAGATCTCACTTGTTTCACTCTTTCGCAGGATGGCTCGCTCGCGAGGTGGCGCGGCCGGAGGTGATGCACCCAGGTCTACAGACAGAACCCCAGCTTGGGGTAGACGCCGACCCCGAGGTCGAGAGAGGACCGCAGCATCAGTCCAGGAGAGAGAGGAGGATCCAGAGCCAGTAACAGACCCTTCAGCACTTCGTATACCAGCTCAGCCGGTGGGACCAGGGCCATCCCAGCCGCCATCCGGTCTAGTTTTGACTCCAGATCTCCAGGCCGCTATCCCAGCTCTTAGGTGTGCTTGGGGGGATGCAGCAGCCACCTGCCCCAGCTACACCAGCACTAGTACCGCAGGATCAGCCTTCAGTGAGGGCGCCTCAGGTCCAGGTACCACCTGAGGGAGTACAGCCCTTGGCAGCGGATAGACCTATGCCGCTTGAGGACCAGAAGATGCTTGGTGTGTTTCTCAGGTTGACACCACCGAGGTTTTCTGGGGCTGTGGGTGAGGATGCCCACGAGTTTCTTACTACTTGCCAAGAGAGGCTTCGCACTTTGGGCCTTGTGGAGTCTAGAGGGGCCGACTTCATTGCTTACCAGCTAGATGGGCCAGCCAAGCAGTGGTGGCGCACATTCATTCAGACCAGGCCAGTTGGATCTCCACCGATATCATGGGATGAGTTTTCTGAGGCCTTCTTGGCCAAGTTTATCCCTCGTAGCGTCAGAGACCGCCTCAGGGATCAGTTTTGCAGGTTGGAGCAGGGCTCCATGTCGGT
>NW_026036431.1:0-306 GCF_019186545.1 Solanum stenotomum
GTTACGAGTCTTTGATCTTGATGTTTATCGTCTTTATTGATGATATCCTCATTTACTCTAGGAATGAGAAAGAACATTCAAGTCATTTGAGAGTTGTTCTCCAAACTCTCAAAGATCGCCAGTTATATGCAAAATTTAACAAGTGTGAGTTTTGGTTGCAATCAGTTGCCTTCCTTGGGCATGTTGTGTCTAGTGAAGGAATTCGAGTAGATTCCCAGAAGATAGAAGCAGTGAAACAATGTCCCAGACCTACCTCTGCTACAGATATCAGAAGTTGCTTAGGTCTAGCGGGCTATTACAGACGGT
>NW_026036432.1:0-209 GCF_019186545.1 Solanum stenotomum
GCAAGAGAAGAAGGACGGATAGGACCAGTAGCAGTCAGGCTACGGCAGAGACGGACGACGAGGGAGGTGACGATACTCATCCCACCCGGTCCCAGCCCCCACTCTCAGGTGAACGGGTAGAGAAGGACCTGGCGGCCGTTCGGAGGAGATTGGGGGTGCTCTTTTGCTGACACCACTCCGATTCCACCCAGCACTGCCTTAGAGATTGA
>NW_026036433.1:0-1138 GCF_019186545.1 Solanum stenotomum
TGGGATCCGATTCCGGCGGTGATACATGATCCATGTGTGGCCCCCATGGGTTCTGATTTGAGTATTCAGCGCGGAGTGATTACATCAACAGATGTGTATCGTAGGACAGACATGCATCACGACTACATGACATCATTATTGCATTTTGCATCGCATTTGCCTTATCTTTGTCTGTGATGTGTGGATTGTATCGGTTTACCCTTCTTATGTGGAGTTTGATCTACTTGCTCTTATTTGTTGATCTGAGGTTGATGAGGATATACTGTTGGTTCTGGCTATTAAATATGATCTGTTTAGTATAGGTTGGTTGGTTTGCTGCTAGATTAAAGTTTCGGTGGTTCGGTTGGGTTTGAAAGGAGTTGTTTGTAGCTGCTAGTTTTGCTTAGTTTAGAGTTACTTGCGAGTACCTGTGGTTTTCGGTACTCACCCTTGCTTCTACACAATTGTGTAGGTTGACAGCTCTCTCAGATTCGGCTTAGTATTTTCTTTAGTAGATTGAGTTTCGGGACATACTCGAGAGGTAGCGGTTCATTCCAAACGTGCCCTTAAGTTATCTTTACTTTCAGTTTTGTTCTATTCGAGAACTATACTCTGAGACTTGTATATTTTTATTTGAATTCTGTATTTAGAGGTTTGTACATGTGACAACCAAATTCTGGGTAGTGTTGAGTTTTAATTAAAGTCTTCCGCTTATTTATTATCTTTTATTCTCGTATTTCTACTTCTCTATCGATGTGGTTGGGTTAGGCCGACGTGTCCGGTGGGAAATGGACACGTGCCATCACATCCGGATTTGGGGTGTGACAGTTACTAATTTATGTATTAGCACATATTGTATCACATGAAAATAGCGTCAAAGAGTTGTATCAGCTGAAAATTGTATGAAAGAGTTGTATCAACGTTGATAGCTACATTTCGTAAATACAATATTATAAATATATGTTTTCTTCAAAATATTGTATAAAGACATGCAAGAGTTACGAACTCGTGCAAATCTGTTCACAAAAATCATTACAGACATTTCACTTCCATGTGAGATTCTAAGATGAACAACTCTACTAAATTACCTGTCACACCCCAAATCTGGATGTGATGGCACGTGTCCATTTTCCACCGAACACGTCAGCCTAACCCAACC
>NW_026036434.1:0-809 GCF_019186545.1 Solanum stenotomum
GTTATAATAATTTCGCACTAAGTCTAATAATATAAAATATCTAAACATAAAGTTGGTATGAAAGATTTGAACATTCTTCATATTATAACATCAACAAATATTAATGGTTTAAACACATACAAAATTTAACAATTTCAATATATTGCAACCAATGCTTGTATAATCATGACATTAAACTATATAAAAAGAATTAAGTGTTACCTCTTGTGAAAATTAATTCACAAAGAAAAGACCACAATTGGAACCACAAATTAGAAACCACGAATAAAAACCCCAAACTTAACTTTACTTTTGTCGCTAAACGATTTTTATTTTTTTTGTTAGTATTGCTGGAAGGAAAGAGTGTTTGGTGTATGTTTTGGAATTTGGGTGCGTGAGTTTCTGTATGTTTTTTGATTGTTTTCTCTTCTTTTTATTTTTTATTTTTTATTTTTTATCTTCCTATAATTGTGTTTTGTGTGTGTGTAGTGTGAGGGGGTAATGGGAGAAGTGGGGTGAGATGTGGGTGAGTGGGGTAGTGTAGGATAGTATTAGCTTCTTTTTTTTATATATTTTCTTATTAATATAATATAATAGAATAGAATAGAAATATAAAACATTTAGTAATAGTGGGTCCCATATGTTCCCTTAACAGTGTATCTACTGTTGATGAACATTGTTTCTACGGTTGGTGTCGGATTATGATGGTTCTACTATAGAGGCGGCTTCACTGTTTGTCTTTTTCTTTTAATCTGTGGAGGAAATCTTCCGCTTTTTTCAAAGTAACTTCTGATATAATCTAGACGATTCCTGGGATGATCTTCCCCTTA
>NW_026036435.1:0-930 GCF_019186545.1 Solanum stenotomum
ATCCAGAGGATTTCATTGAGGAGTTGAATAAGATTTTTGATGTGATGCATGTGGCAGATACTGAGCGGGTTGAACTAGCTGCGTATCAGCTGAAGGATGTTGCTAGAACATGGTTTGACCAGTGGAAAGGGGGCAGAGTTGAGAATGCACCACCTGCGAGTTGGGCATTTCTTTCCTCGAGAATTGAGAGAGGCCAAGGTACGTGAGTTTCTTACACTTAAGCAGGAGTGCTTGAGTGCTCATGAGTACAGTCTGAAGTTCACACAACTATCCCGCTATGCTCCGGAGATGGTTGCGGACATGAGGAATAGAATGAGTTTGTTTGTTGCTGGGCTGTCTCGGTTGTCGAGCAAGGAAGGTAGGGCTGCAATGCTTATCGGGGACATGAACATATCAAGGTTGANAGCAGGTTGAGGAAGAGAAGCTGAGGGACAGAGAAGAGTTCAGAAATAAGAGAGATAAGACCGGGAACGAGTCCGGGCAGCAGAGAGGTAATTCAAACCGTTCCTCCTTTCAGCAAAGGCAAAAGGGACCTGCTCCATCATTTGCTAGAGCACCTGCACCCAGATTCAGAGGTGAATTTAATGTCCAGAATTCGAAGGACTTCAGGGCTAGACCAACACAATCTTCGGGTAGTGTGGCGCAAGGGAGTACTAAGCCTCCTATCTGCGCCAAATGTGGTAGGAACCACTCAGGTATTTGTCGAGAGGGCTCCATTGGTTGTTTCAGGTGTGGTCAGAGTGGACATTTCATGCGAGAGTGTCCAAAGAATAGGCAGGGTAATGGAAGCAATAAAGCACAGTCTTCTTCAGTTGTTCCACCTGACAGGACGGCACCTAGAGGAGCTACTTCTAGTGTAGGTGGAGGAGCAAACCGCCTTTATGCTATCACCAGTCGCCATAAGCAAGAGAATTCTCCGAATGTTGTCAC
>NW_026036436.1:0-2250 GCF_019186545.1 Solanum stenotomum
CCACCGGTCACATGGACTGAGTTTTAAGAGGCCTTCTTGGCCCGATTTATTCCCAGGAGCATCAGAGATCAGTTTGCTCGGTTAGAGCAGGGCTCCATGACAGTATCAGAGTATGAGGCCCGATTCCACGAGCTCTCCAGGCATGGCGCCATGATATTACCTACTGAGGAGGAGAGGGTTCGGTGTTTTTTTCGGGGTTTGAGACTACAGTTGCGGATTGAGACTCAGTCTTTAGTCTCAGCGGGCCGCTCATTTCTGGATGTAGTGGACCATGCCCGCACTATCGAGCAGCTCCGTCACGACGCCCAAGGGGGCATCGGCAAGAGAGCTAGACAAGAGGATAGCCATGATAGGCGCCGTTTCAAACCCCGAGAGTCTTATGATAGATATCAGCAGAGGTTTCAGTCAGGTCAGTCTAGTAGCCCCTTCCAGGCTTCTCTCCAGGCATCGGAGGGTGATCAGCACCGCCATATAGGTTTTAGTGCCGGTCCTAGTCGGGGCTGAGATAGTTCACAGATGGGTTCTTCTGGCCGGGGTAGCCGACCTCCTGCTCTCAATCGACAGTCCCAGGGGTGTTATGAGTGTGGGGAGTTAGATCATTGGGCCCGCGAGTGTCCCCATTGCAGGTTAGCCTTACCCACTCCACAAGCAGTTAGGCATGCGCCAGCACCTCCAGCTAGAGGCAGAGGCGAGGGACAGGACCGTAGGGTTGGTCACCAGGGTATACGGGGTGGTCCCCGAGGAGGCAGATTAGTGGGGCATAGCCGAGGCACAGGGTAGGGGAGTCCAGGCCCACTTTTATGCAGCTCCAGCTAGAGCAGATGCTGAGACCTCGGACGATGTGATCACAGGTACAGTGTTATTATGCCAGCAGCCCGCCTTGGCTTTATTTGATCCAGGCCCTACTTTTTCGTATGTTTCTGTTTACTATGCCTCTCGATTGAGTATGATGCCTGAGCCTCTGGTAGCGCCGTTGCGTGTGTCGACCCCCGTGGGTGAGTCTTTAGTAGTGGATCAGGTATTTCGATCTTGCTTAGTTACTATCCAGGGGCGTGACACCCGGGCTGACCTTATATTGCTTGGCATGGTTGATTTCGATGTGATTCTGGGCATGGATTGGTTATCCCCTTATCGCGCTATTTTAGATTGCTTTTCTAAGACCGTTACCTTAGCCATTCCCGGTATTCCTCCGGTGGTGTGGCAGGGATCTAGTGGTAGCACACATGTTGGGGTTATCTCGTTTATTCTTGCTAGGAGGCTAGTGGCTAGCGGATGCTTATCATATTTGTCCTATGTACGTGATGTGAGTAGGGAGGTTCCTCCGGTTGAGTCAGTTCCTGTTGTTCGTGACTTCATAGATGTGTTTCCTACTGATCTACCTGGCCTACCCCCAGAGCGTGATGTTCATTTTCCGATTGAGCTTGAGCCAGGTACTCGCCCTATTTCTATTCCGCCATATCGGATGGCTCCTGCAGAGCTCAAGGAGCTCAGTGTTCAGCTTCAGGATCTCTTAGGTAAGGGATTCATTCGGCCTAGTGTATCGCCTTGGGGTGCCCCAGTCCTCTTCGTCAAGAAGAAGGACTGTACTATGCGATTGTGTATTGACTACAGGCAGCTGAATAAGGTGACGGTGAAGAACCGTTACCCCATGCCTCGTATTGATGATTTGTTTGATCAGCTTCAGGGTGCCGTGGTATTTTCTAAGATTGATTTAAGATCCGGCTACCAACAGTTGAGGATTAGGGCAGCGGACGTCCCTAAGATCGCATTTAGGACTCGTTATGGCCATTATAAGTTCTTGGTGAAGTCGTTTGGGTTGACTAATGCCCCTGCCGCATTCATGGACTTGATGACACGTGTGTTCAGGCCATGCCTTGATTTATTTGTCATTGTCTTCATTGATGACATACTGGTATACTCGCGGAGCCGGACTGAGCATGAGCAACATTTGAGGATAGTGCTCCAGACTTTGAGAGATCAGCGGCTTTATGCCAAGTTCTCAAAGTGCGAGTTTTGGCTTGAGTCTGTAGCCTTCTTGGGGCACGTGGTGTCCAAGGAGGGTATTAGGGTTGATCCGGCGAAGATTGAGGCTATTCGTGATTGGCACAGGCCCACCTCTGTGACTGAGATTCGTAGCTTCGTCGGATTGGCAGGCTAGTATAGGCGTTTTGCTGAGGGATTTTCTACTATAGCAGCGCCTTTGACTCGGTTGACTCGCCAGGATATTCCCTTTGTTTGGTCAGAGGAGTG
>NW_026036437.1:0-1440 GCF_019186545.1 Solanum stenotomum
ACAAACAAGGCCAACATGGGCAATAACGTGGCTATACAACTCGGGACACTAGTCTGCAAACCTCTAAGAGTAGTAAATCTTTGTCGGGATAGGGCCTCGACATACCCAAAAACTATATACAACAAAATCCAACAAATCTTTAAACTCTTGAAGCTCCGAAGGAAAGGGGCTTGCCAACCTACTGGAACTCAACCGCGTTGTTGGGGAGGTCTATCAAGTCGTCTATCGGGACCTGCAAACATGAATGCAGCGCCCCAGACAATGGGGCGCCAGTGTGAAATAATGTACCGAGTATGAAAGGCGATAAACTAAATGAGTAAGTATCATAATATACCAAAAGCAATCAGGTAAGGAAATCAAAATTTAGATAAGCATGCTAACCCACTACTAAATCTAAACGTACAAAATAATCAAAGAGCAACCTAACTTAGCCCCCATAAGCTCGGCAGGTACAAACAACATACCACCTACATAGGCCCCCATAAGCCCAGAAGGTGTCAAATCAATATACATACCCCTATCGATAGCCCCTTTTTTTTGTAAGAAGTCACATAGCCCTTTTAGGCAACGATATTACCCCATAGGCAGCGCATATCCCTCTTAGGCAACAACATAGCCTCGTAGGCAACACATATCCCTCTTTGGCATCAAAATAGCCCCGTAGGCAACACATAACACTCTTTGGCATCAATATAGCCCCATAGGCAACACATAGCACTCTTAGGCAATAACATAGTCCTATTAGGTAACATCATAACTCCCATAGGCAGACCATAGCGCAACAGCCAACCACAATAGCCCCATGGGTGATAACAAACAATTCAATAGGCTAAAGCCAAACAATTTAGCTATAAATAATAGATATGAATAGTCTCCAAGTCGTTCCTAACTTTGGGCCTTTCCTAACAGATTATGAACCCCTAAAATGAGGGTTTATAACCACTCAATCAGCCAACCACTCACAATTACATCTACAAGATCACCAACATTACCAACCCTATTATATCACTCCCAAGATTTAAGGAAATATGTTGAACGAAGGGAATAGCCTTAACATACCTTTTCTTTTATGGTTTATGCTGAATAATACCTCTGTCTGCACCACTACAACACTAAAAAAAAGTAAACTCAATCAATAATTAAGGACAAAAATTACTACGACAATTCAACAATCGATACAGATTCCTATCGTAAATTACTATCTGAGACCTAAGGTATCCATAAATTGATAAGATATGGTTCCTACTTTTCTTTACACGCTATGAACACCTGAATAAACTCAAACCTTTGAAAAACCCCTGCTGCCACAACCTCCACGAAGCTACACCGCACAATTCATTATGAAAACTATACCATAATGACGAGTTCGCGACATAGGGCAACTTTTGATAAATAGCCAAGAAGCGATCATGAACACACAAGGATGATTTGAGGAGCGAT
>NW_026036437.1:1740-2245 GCF_019186545.1 Solanum stenotomum
TCTCCCCCCCCCCCCCCCCCCCCCCGTTAGAAACATTCATCCTCAAATGAAAAATCTAAGCCACGCGGTTAAGTCCTTAGTAGTTGCCAAAACTTTGATAAAGTGCCCTCTATAACCGTGAATAACCAGGAACATAAAATGTATAAGATTCCAGCCTAAGCTGTAACACCCCTAATTATTAACCAAGAGTCGCATGTCGATTTACCATTGCTTAATTACTACAATATGTTTTACTCTCATTTTAGGAACTTGAAATGTTGTGATAATTGCTAACTTGCTTAACATAAATTGTGATCGTAATTTAAGGGATTGTGATGGGGTGTTTAGGTAATATTCTAATTAGAATTATGTATAACTTTAAAAGGAGATAAGGAATATATATATATATATATAGGTGTATATGTATGCATTTTGGGCAGCACACAATTTTTTGGGCAGCACCTTTGAAGGACAGCTGCCCAAGGGATAAACATCACATGTTTGACTATATATTTTCACCCCTCCT
>NW_026036438.1:0-758 GCF_019186545.1 Solanum stenotomum
CCAAATTAATGCACGAGTCATTGCAAAGTAAAGTTCAAATAAAAGCTACAAAAGAAAAATTCAATCAGTTATAATGCATTTTGTTTGATATTTTAGTAGACGAAAATTTCACAATTTTCAAGTCTCTGCAAGTAGTCCTGGTCCCATTATGACGCATTATTAGTTAAGTAGGAAATAATTAGTTAATCATTTAATTTTTTAGAAGAAAAAAAAAAAAAAAAAAGTCTATAACAGTATATAGTGCTGAATGGGCCTTGACAAAACAATTGATTTGAAAATTCAAAAAAAAAAGTTTGTTTAGTTAAGATAAGAGTAGTGTTGGATGTGTATGCACCTTGACTTGAAAGGTAAAACAGAAATTCAATAAAAAAAAAATGTAACATCCGGTAAGTTGAAATAACTATGAAAAAGCTTAAAAATCGGAAATAGTCATTTTTGGACTAAAATTCAAAATCTGGAAATTTGGTGAAGTGTGAGAAATCAGTGAGTTTTGGCCAACTTTGAGCAGTCATAACTCCTAGCCTAGGATGATTTAGGAGTAGTTCCAGTTATCTTTGGAAAGCCCTTGGAATTATCTTTCCAACGCCGCCGATTTTGCTCAATTCCGAGTTCGTATGAACGAGTTATGCCCTTTGAAAGTTGGGCAGTTGGCAGGGAATCCGTCCGGAAATTTTAAGGGCATTTTGGTCTTTTCCCTAGCCATTTCTTTTGGGGTTATATTGTTGTGTTTGGCTGATTTTTGGATCATTTTGGTCCCA
>NW_026036439.1:0-213 GCF_019186545.1 Solanum stenotomum
GTAAAAATAATTTTCAAATGCAAGTTGCTTTGATGTGGACAATAAGTGATTTTCCAGCGTACTCAATGTTGTCGGGTTGGAGTACAGCAGGAAAATTAGCTTGTCCTTATTGCATGAAAGATTCTGATGCTTTTTCACTATCCAATGGTAGAAAAGTCTCATGGTTTGACAATCACATAAAGTTCTTACCACCAGATCATCCATGGCGAAAAA
>NW_026036440.1:0-299 GCF_019186545.1 Solanum stenotomum
TATTTGGGTTGATAATATATTTCAATATTCCATACTTAAGGATTATATTTCTAATATACTCCAGTGATTACATCTTTAATATACTAAGGGGTCATTTGGCTACAGGGATTACGGGGTTATCCCAGTATAAAATTTGGGAGTAAACTTATCAGTGTTTGGTTGTAGCCTGTAGGTATTAGAGAAAATTGGGATAAGATTCCTACCAAAATCATGGTATTATCTACCCACATGGAAGGTGGGATTATCTGTCATGGTTATAATCCCAGGGTTAATCCCAGGATAATCTTGTTTTGAATCAA
>NW_026036441.1:0-841 GCF_019186545.1 Solanum stenotomum
CGAGGATGATTGACAAATTTTATATTCAATCTTTTATTTTAGTTTCAGTTTTGCTAGAGTTAGTTGGGGACATGTCCCAACATCTCTAGTTAGAGGCTTATTCAGACATTGTTTTTGTTACACCCCGAGGTGACCCCCTTGACGTAACACGGGATCTAGGATCACGAGTGACCCCAAGCTAACCTTGAGTTGGTATATCATAAGCATATTAGATCAACAACTTAAAAACCCCTTAAAAAGCCTAAACCTAAGAAATCTGAAACCCCTAAAAAACCCTAAATCATAAACCCTAAACCCTAAGAAACACTAAACCCTAAACCTTAGGGAAAACCCTTAAACCCCAAGACTTATGAAACACCAAGAAACCCTAATTCCTTGAAACACCTTTAAAAACACTAAACCTAAAAGAACCCTAAATCTAAAATCTGAAGTCCTAAACCCTAAGCTCTAAGAACTCCTAAACCGTAAAAAATCATAAAAAATAATGAAAAAACCTTTTGAAACCCTAAACCTAAAAAGTCTCTATACCTAGAAAATTCTACAATAGTTTAAGCCCTAAACCTTTAACCTTACAAACCCTTAATAATAAACCTAGACCTAAAACCCTAAATTCTAAGATGTTCTGTACCCGAAGAAATCCAAAATCCTTTACTCTAAAGCTTTGGGCTAAATCGAAAGAAACCCTAAACCATAAGAAATAAAAAAAAAAACCCTAAAAATATTTAAAAACCCTAAACCCTAAACACCCTATAAAACCCTGAACCCAAAAATTCCTCTAAACCTAATTAAACCCTAGAAAATCTTAACCAAAAGCCCCTAATCCCATAAAAAAACCAAACAC
>NW_026036442.1:0-250 GCF_019186545.1 Solanum stenotomum
TTCTTTTTGGTTTACCTCACTTTTCCTCGTTTTAATACATACAAATCACTCGCCCGTTATTGATTTTTGTTCTGTTCAACACTAGAAGAAGCTTTGATATTTTTAATAATTCAACTACAACATTAATACAAGAAAAAAATAGCAAAAATACAAGCAAAGAAAAACTAGAGACAACATAAATATTAGAATATTACCTATATTTATTTAATCTAAATTCCTTGTTTTGCAGCTGAAGAAACTGACCACTCTC
>NW_026036443.1:0-216 GCF_019186545.1 Solanum stenotomum
AAGCTGGAAACTGAGGTTCCCTAAAAAGAACAAAGACTCAAAGTCTACTATGTCCTGCTTTTAGGGCTCGTTTGATAGCTAGTAAAGTAACAAATAGTTGATGTATTCATTTCTATATAAGTTACTAATTTTTTGACATGTGTATTCCATGTGAGTTCTTATAAATTTATTAGAACATAAAATTCTATGAAAACATTCATGTAATGAATAATAAAA
>NW_026036444.1:0-822 GCF_019186545.1 Solanum stenotomum
CGGTGTCGTGAACCACCAGTGTGTTTTGTTATTATATGTGGGTATAATTTTTCTAAAAATGGCATTCCTAATAACATATCTTTTGTAGTTAATTCAAAGTTATATATTTCTTCTATAGTTAATATCTTATCCCATATTTGTACTTTTATCTTTTTGGTCTTATATGTGATCTTGCTTCCTTCATTATTAAATCCCGTTACTACAATCGGTGTTTTTAATTTTTCCCATTTATCTTCTGGTAAACAATTGTATTTACATATATTAGCTTCTGCTCCCGTATCTATCATTGGTGTATAATATCGGTTGTAATATCCTTCTATTATTATCTTTGCAAGTATATATATTTTCATATTTTTATCATAATAAGTCCTTTTTATTATTACCCTTTTATTTTCATAATTTATTGTTAACTGTTTGTCTTCTAGATTATATGGTTTTACTTGTTCTAGCCATTTTATTCCTAAAATGATATTTTCATTTCCTTGATATATTTTGAATTTTATCACTATTGGTATTCCTCCAATGATTATTTCCTTTTCTGTAGTTTCTTCGGTATACATTAATGCTTTTGGTAGTTCGGGACATGATTGTTCTATAGTTATTATTTCATATTCCGTCACTAATTCTCTTGTAATATAGTTTTCTTCTCGTCCTGTATCTATTAATATTAAATATTTTCGTTGTTCCATTATTCCCGTTATGTAGTAATGATGTGGTTTTATATCTTCTTCCATTGATTTTTGTGGGGTTTTATCTATTCTCCTTGAGGTACTCGTTTTTGATGATGTTTGGGTTATCTCATTGTTTATTCTTTTCAATGTG
>NW_026036445.1:0-621 GCF_019186545.1 Solanum stenotomum
TGTCCTAAAGCATAGGGTGGGGTTAGTCAATTTGCTCTTCCTAGAACAATCAGTTGGTCCACTTCCTAAAGCATAAACAAGCAAAAGCTTCATTGTCTCAACATGAATCGCACAAAACCTAGGCAGCTCTTGAGGGAAGAGTATATGCAAATTGTAAAGCTATTAAAAAAAAAAAAAACCTAAAAAGCCCTAATTTTTTTCAAAAAGATAAAGCTTTACCTGCAAATTGTTGTTCCTTTGGATGGTTAGAATAGAAGAATCGAAAGTTCAAAGTACGGCCGTCGGAAGTTGAAAGTTGCCGGAGAAATTGATTGTTCCAATCAAAGCAATTTTTAATTTTTGGGAAGTATGAAAGCTTTCTGCAGTAGGGTGAAGAGAAACGTGAGATTTGATAGAGGGGAAGGGAGTGGAAAATTTGTTTATTTAGTAGGGGGATTGTTTTGTATTTTTAAAAAGATTATAAGTTTTGAAAATGTTAATTGAGTCCACAATTAACTTAATTTAGTGTTTAAGTATGTTTGACCTTTTGTTGGTCAATATAGTCACCAATAACTAATTCAAAACTTAAAGGATACCTTTTCTTCAATTTTCTCATGTAACAAAACAAAAGGTGGACAAATT
>NW_026036446.1:0-2618 GCF_019186545.1 Solanum stenotomum
GAAGGCCTCTCGAGAAAAGGGAATAGTTGGGACCCTTCATTTCTGTAACGCCATAGCGACGAGGTTTCTCAGGACGATCTCCGTCATCGTTGAAACTCTTCCACCTGTACGCTGCCATTTTTTGCCTCCTCCTCCACACACACACACAGAGAGAAGGGAGAGGGATGCAAATGCTCAGAAGAAAGATTTATCAATTTGTTTGGGAAGACTTGAAATTTTTTGTGTTCATTTGAATATCGATTATTATGATTTGAAGAAGCTTTCAGCGGTTTCTAGAACCAACACTAGCCTTTTCAGTTATGGACAGATACAGAAAAAGAGTTTTCTAGCTTGTTCCTTTTTGACACGTAGGATTTCTAGATTTTTGTGACAGAGACTCTTGATATTTAATAACACTAATGTAAATGAAAGTTTATCTTCTTACTTAAAAGATAAATTTAAAAATGAAATTTATGATTTTCAAATAAATTATAGTAATTATTCTATCAACATACATAATACTCCCTCGATTTAAAAAAGAATGGTCTAATTTCATTTTTAATCTTAAAAAAGAAAGTTCATTTCCTTTTTGGCAATACTTTAACTTCAATTTTCCCTGTGACATGTTTAAAGCCACAAGATTAAAAAATATTTTAATATATTTGACATAATTTTAATTTAGAACCATAAAATTAAAAAATCTTCTTTCTTTTCTTAAACTCCGTTCCAAGTCAAACTAGGTCATTCTTTTTGAAACGGAATGAGTACTATTTTTTGAAATAAATTTTTAAAAAAATATTACTCCCTCTGTTTCAAAAAGATTGACCTAGTTTAACTTGACACGGATTTTAAGAAAATAAAGAAGACTTTTGAATCTTATGGTCCTAAATTAAAGTTATGTCAAATATACAAAATTGTCATTTAATCTTGTAATCTTAAACATATCACGTGGAAAACTGAAATTAAAATGTTAACTAAAAAGGAAAGAAATCATTCTTTTTGAAACAAAAGAAAGAAAGTCATTATTTTTTAAACAGAGTGAGTATATAAATTGAAACGTAGACTGACAATTCTGAGATGGGCTGTTATTTGAATGTGGAGGAGCAGAAGTAATCAGCCCAAAGCTATTAACTGGACTGGATACTCTCTTCATGTGGAGTCCAGTATAATTGTTTATTTATTATGTTTGGGCTGGGCTTTAATGATTTTCACAAAAAGCTGCAAAGTGTTTCTTCACTTTCAAATAGTAGAAAGAGGAACTTTCGAACATAGTCATTCAAAAATTGCCTATATGCTCCATAGCTATAATTTGCTAATTACAATTCATAGCTACATGTTATAGGGAGGATAGTGGCTAGCGAGACTGGGAGAGGGAGGAGAGAGGCAGAGAATGAGAGAGAGGTGAATGGTATATGTATATCGGTTAGATAATTATATATTACACATATATATTTGTATATTCTAGCGAGAGAGATTGGGAGAGGGAGGAGAGAGGCGAGCGAGATTGGGAGAGGGGGGAGAGAGACGAGCGAGATTGGAAGAGGAAGGAGAGAGACGAGCGAGAGAGGGCAATAATTTGTATAATTCACATCTCATTTGTATAATTCGCAGGTACATTTGTATAATTCACGTGTTTTTGTATAATTAAGTAATATAAAATCTGAAATTATACAAATATAATAAAACTAGAAATAACGAATTGATATAAACATAAACATATGAACTTTAAACAATTATACAAAATATATTATACAAATTACATCATATAAATTATATTATACAAAATTCGAAAACTATACGTTTATACAAACTTTAAAAAGTTATACACAAAAATATTGAATGTATATGATGACAAAACTGAAAAACCAAAGGAAATCATCATCATATACAAATACAAATCAACAAAGAATTGTTAGTTGCGAATTATACATATACAAACGTGGCTAATTATACAAACTCGAAGTCAGCCCATGTAATTAATGGTTAATGTTAATCGCGAGTGATAATTATAGCAAACTATAGCTATGATAAGTAATTAAGTAGTATAAGTTTACTTAACCGCATAATTTTTCCTAGTAGAAAGTCCATTTTGTAAGGTCTACTTTTTAGAGAAGTTTCCAAGAACAAGTCCATTTTGAAAGGTCTAAGGTTGAAATTTGTGTTTTTAGTTTTATGTCTTATTTGAAAAAATTAGAAATAAAAGAGTGTCACGTAAATTGGACCAAAGAAGTATATAATATTGGCATTAGCATGATCTCAAGGCAAACACTTGACCATTTGAAAGAATCCATTTATGCATACTTCTCAGTTAAAGACACAAATCATCTTAATACGTACTAACAATTAATATATATATATATATATATAAGAGAGAGAGAGAGAGAGGATGAAAGCTGCAGTAACATGCAAGTGAATATATATGGCTTTAACAAATTAAGAGAATAACAAAAAAATTGAGCTGGGGATACCCTGCTTTCCTTGTTCCCTATGAAAGGAATCGAAATCTAAAGAGAGAAAAAAAAAACAAAGTAAAGTAGAATAAAGAGGTCTTTCAAGACAAAGGAAGACTTTTTCTCCATAGGCTCCAGCTAATCTTACTCATATATCATATACAACATTAAGTATTAGGTTTCTTGCAT
>NW_026036447.1:0-336 GCF_019186545.1 Solanum stenotomum
TAAAGGCGGTTTGCGCGTGCTGATTTTCTCAGAAACATGTTTTACTGATTCTTACGCGCAGGCGGAAATATGATGAAAAAAACAAAAGGAAATTCAGACAAGGGCGATGGGTTCCTCATATAGATCTCGAAAAAATATGAGGTTTCAAAAAAAAGATTGCGTCAAACGGACGCTCCAGCCGAAAGTTACGGCCGTTTGAAATTCAGGATCTTAAAGGTGGAAGGTGGCTTTGAATTTAGGAAACTTCAAACGNCAAACGGCCATAACTCGGGCCTCGGGTGTCCGTTTCAGGCGATTTTTTTCAAAATTCCTAAAGGCGGTTTGCACGTGCCGATT
>NW_026036448.1:0-417 GCF_019186545.1 Solanum stenotomum
GGGTTTATGCTTTAGGGTTTTGGGTTTAATGGTTTAAGGTTAAGGTTTAGGGTTTAGGGTTTAAGGTTAAGGTTAAGGGTTTAGGGTTTATGGTAAGGGTTTAATGTTTAGGGTTTAGGGTTTGTGGTTTATGGTGTAGGGTTAGGGTTTAGGATTAGGGCTTAGGGGTTTGGGTTTATGGTTTAGGTTTCATAGTTTATGGTTAAGGGGTTTAAGGTTTAGGATTTAGGGTTTAGAGTTTAGGGTTTATGGTTTAGAGTTTAAGGTTTAGGGTTTAGGGTTAAGGGTTTAGGGTTTAGGGTTTAGGGTTTAGTGGTTAGGGTTCGNTTCGGGGTTTATGGCTTAGTGTTTAGAGTTTGGGATTTAGGGTTTGGGGTTTAGGATTTTGCTTTAGGGGGTTAGGATTTATGGTTTAGG
>NW_026036449.1:0-6289 GCF_019186545.1 Solanum stenotomum
TATTGTAGCATTGTTAGTGTTGTTCTGTAAGTCTAGGATACAATAGGTAGTGGATCAATTATGGCGCAATGATGAGCCAATTATTAAGCAAATTTATAGAAGGGTGGGTGTAGGATTTCTACCTGAATTGATATAGTTTCCGTGTTTTAGTTTCATGTTAGAAATCTCTTATGAACATCGTGTCGCAA
This sequence comes from Solanum stenotomum, assembly GCF_019186545.1. Lineage (NCBI taxonomy): Eukaryota > Viridiplantae > Streptophyta > Magnoliopsida > Solanales > Solanaceae > Solanum > Solanum stenotomum. The sequence goes on from NW_026036449.1 coordinate 189, forward strand.
CTTCAATTATTATATATAATATTGGGTTAAATAAGTATTAAGTATATTATATAACATGAATACCATTCGAATAATGATATTGGAAAAATTGGATTTAATCCTAGACTTGAAACTTGGAAAATATGATAATTGAAATGTTAATTGGCATCAAGATTTAAGAACTTGATTATAATTTTGAGTGAGTTTTTGGGTCTAGGCTAGACCTATAGTAATATGAGTGTTGTTAGTTTTGAAAACTTATTGTGAATATTTATTTGAATAGATCGAATTGATTTAGAAGTTCAACGAAAGGGGAAGGTACAAGTCCCGGAGTGATTGTTCGACTATTTCAGGCAAGTGGATTTCTAAACCCTTGTTAAGCGTATGGAATTCGTGTATTTCCTTGTGGTATATGTTTGGGAGTAATGTGATCAATTGTTTGTGTAATGTGTTGAGAATTGTTTGAAAGACTTGTTGAATCATCGTTGAAGTTGTGATTTGTGCAATGTTATGAAAATGGTCATCTCCTCATTATTTGTGTGAACATGTCATTTGCATTATTCTGAGGCATGGTTGTGACAAGTGTTATGTGCATTGAGAAAGAATAAGAAATTAAAGAGGATGTACCATTTCGAGGGACGTATCGCGCGCCGCGATGGATACTATATTTCGAGGGACGTGTCGCGCGCCGCGACGGATATTATATTTCGAGGGACGTATCGCGCGCCGCGATGGATGCATGGACAGATATGTCCCCCATGGGTCCCGGACTGAGAGACAGCGGGTGTGTATCATTAGGTCAGACATGCATCACTATACTTGACATTGCATTGCACTTCTTTCTTATTGGTGAACTTGATCTTGTGTGTTGCTGATCTTGTGAGTGCCTTTCTATGGAACTTGTGACTGATGAATACTGAGCTTGTTGTTGAAGATATGTAATTATTAAAGTGTTGTTGTTGAGGATATGAAACTATTGTTGTTGTTAAGGATATGAAATTGTTAGAGTGTTGTGTTGAGCTATGTGCTTTGTAAATTGTGAACTGTTAGGTTGGACTAGTTTTATACAGATTGTAATTGTGAAGGTTCGGTTGGGGTGTAAGGAGTACTTGTATTCTATCCCCTTAGCTCGTGTTTAGAGGTTTACTTGCTGAGTACCGTGTGGTTTGGTACTCACCCCTTGCTTCTACAAATTTTTGTAGGTTATGAGCCTGGATTTTTGTGGTACTTGTTATTCTCTTCTATTTCGAGGCTTCTTGGAGATTTGTGAGGTAGCTGTTTGTCAACTCAACAGACCTTCTTACTCCTGTTTATGATCTTGTTCTACTCTAGAAACAATGTCATATGAGACTTGTGTTGTTCTTTTGAATCAATTGTAATACTTTAGAGGCTTGTACACGTGACAACCAGATTTTGGGGGTATATTTGAGTTTATTATAAAATTTCCGCATTTTATTGTAATGGTTGAGTTTTAGGCTGACTTGTCTTGGTGGGTTAAGACGAGTGCCATCATGTCCATTTTTGGGTCGTGACACTAGATGATAAGAAAAAATAAATAAGTAGTGTTATTTAATTTAATTAAATGTTTAAGAAAGAAAATCAAAGAACTTTTGTCAATTTATTTTCATGCAAAAATACAAAGAAATCTCAAAAAATAATATTATTGTTTGAAAATTTTTATGTTCGTTCGCGAATGTTTAATTTTCTTACGAAAATTAACAGGCACACGTCTATTTTTTTAAAATAAGAAATTGCAATTGAAGAACATAAATAAATAAAAAATTATAAAAATTAGTATTAGTGTTTAAATGGTACAGAAAAAATAGAGTTTAAGAGTTAAAATGGAATAAGACTAAGTTGGAGTGCCAAAATGAAAAATAAGGACAAGTTTGAGGGGTTGTGTATGTGTTTGACTTTTTTTTTTAATCTTACTTTCTTCTTTACTCCATTAAAAGAAAAATGTTTTTTTTCTTTTTTAATAACTTTTAAATTTCAATTTCCGCATGCTTGTTTAGGATCCAAAAGTTAAATGACATTTTTATATACTCTACATTGCACTTTTATATTTATAGATTTTTATTTAACATAATCATCCTTATCATTATTCAATACATACTAGTAACAAATTTTACATTATCAATATGGATTGTGGTGCACTGGTGGAAGTGTTTTATCCTTAATCAGACGTCTCAAGTTCGAGCCTTGGATANAACTACAATTAGTAAAGTTATCATAACATGAATGGGTTGCTTAGAAAATTATGAGAATAATGATGCACCAATTGAGGTTAGAATTTCTACTACGATTTTATAGATTGTGTGTATATCAAAGAAGGCCATGATACAACTACTACAATAGTATTGATGCTTACTTGGTCAGAGTTATAAAGTGTGTTACTTTTGATATTGACCTGACCTACAGAAGAATACATATGGCTTGGGCTATATACAAAACGGATTTGGTAGTGTATTGCAGTTATTCAATGGATAGAAATGTGTGGGCTATTTGGGTACAATCTTCTTGAGGGGCGTGATGTGTTCTAGTGGTGGATCTAACGGACTCACATGATGTGGTACTAGTGGTACATGGAAACGAATACGTTCATTGTCAAGTGTGGATACTAACTACTTGAAGAGTTATCAGTTGTATCACATGCTCGTATAATGAGATTCGATGTTGCATTCATATTTGAGAATCCAATTAGGTTGTTACTGCAGATGTTTGGGGTTAAGCAGTGTGTATAAGGAAGATTTTAGTGGTGGATCGTTGATAGGTATTAATGTGTTAAGTTGAGAAGTGTATCATGAGGGTTTCAAATGAGGGTTGGTTATTTCATCTTAAGGTCCAAGGGAATGGATATATACTAGAATGACAAGTTTATGGGTAAAGGAAGTCCCAAATAGTATATGTGTGTGAAGGTAATTGAAAATTTTAGTAAATAGTGCATATAAAAGTGGGTTAGTTCTTTGGATTTGATTGGTATAACTTGGTTTAAAATGTCATACTGATGAAAAATTTGGCTTCGTAGTGATGACAAGAGCTAACTGAGCATGATGATAATAAGAGTTCGTGATGGATTTTGATTAGGATGCAACTATATGATAAAAATTATTGGTTAAATGGATTTTTTTTTTTTATGGTAATGACGACTTGTGAGTATCTAATGTTTTGGTTTACTACTATTTGATGAGTAACGTGGTTGCATGAAAAGTTATAGGACACTACTGGAATAGAATTGAAATGAACTAGAGTCACAAATGAAAAATTTTTTTTTAGTGGGATTTAGTGTAGCCTTCGAAAAGAGCTGAGAGTACGAATATTTTCTCTAATTGCAAGGGGTAAAGAGGTATCTTCAGAGGGATTGAGAATTGAGTTCAGAGACACGTGGTTTCAACCGTTTTGCTCAGGTCATGGTAATAGTGTCATGGGTTAATCATATTGGTTTAAACGATTGGATAAAATTTGAGAAAGAAATCTATAGATGTTCGATTTGAGAGTGGTAATAAATGTTTTTGTGTTTTTGAGTTTGATAACTGGCACAATTAGAATCAGAATTCAAGTTTTTCATTGCAAGTCTATGTTCGTGGTAGTATGTTTTGTCAAGATATGAATTGGTAAAGTAAGAAATGATCGATCACATCGAGTATTGAGCATTTGAAAGAACATATGCAGGGTTTGAGTCGTAGAATTTGTTACTTTTGATTGTTAAGGGGCCTAAGAAAGTACTTCAGTTAAAGTGTTGGTTTAAAGTATAAGGTATAATATCATGGGTTGTTGGTCAAAGGGTACGATGGGTAAGCAAGACAACAAAAGGAAAAATAGTATGGTGTATTGAAGAGTTCAAGGTATTTGAAATTTGCGTCATGGGAAGAATTTAAGAGATGTGAAGGAATAAGACCTCTCATATAAATTCTTGGTTCGAATTTGAAAGATGTATGGATTTTCATATATAAGTTCTAATATGACTATGGATGTGAATTGATTTGGTATAGACTTACTAGGGTTTTATCATCGACTTTTATAAAGATTGAGTTTTGGTTGGGTTACAATCAATGATGTGTGGAAGATTCTATGTGGTTATGTCAAGCTAGATTGTTCAAATTATGATAGGTAACTTATTGATGATCAATGGTGTGGACCTACAGTTTTATATGATTAATGAGGACTCGAGGGGATTGAAACTACTTTATTGATGGGACGATAGAACAGTTATGATGTGCTACATAGGCATTCGATAGTGAGTAGAGGTTATGAGCTTATAGTATACCGAATTATTAGAGTGACTAAGAATTTCTCTAAGTTTTGGCATGAGGTATATGATGGTTTGAATGGTAGTTGAAACTTGGTAAGTGAAAGATTGCGTGGAGTTGACATTGTATGTGATTCGATAGCTTAATCTCGATGGAAAGGTACTATCAAATTTGAAATTAGTGCTATCAGCCTTGTGTGAGACTCGTATTTATCATAAAATGCTTATTTGGAAAGAGAGAGTGTGATAGTTTGAAAATTTTGGAGGTGATAATGTGTTTGTTAAAAGACTTTGATACTAGTAACGGTTTGAGAGTAAGGTAAATAATCAGTGTGGTTATAATGAATTGTTAGTATTATGAGTGTTGACTTTAATGGAGTATTGTGAAGATCATGTGGGATTCAATGAATCGACTAATGTTTACGATTGTAATGGAGATTAAACTAATTGATTGTGGGTGGCTAAAAATCAAAGAGATAGAGCCAGATGAATGAAAATGTTTGTATGGGCACTATGGCAGAAATATCTAGTGTTATTCGACTTTGGTTCTGTATATTCTTATACGACTATCTATTTCGTTTTGGATATGGTATGGAGTGTGATTCTCTACCTATACCCACATGTATTTTCATATCTATGGGTAAATTCCTAGTGGTGGATCGGGTGTACCGATCTTGTGATTGTCCTCTTGGTAGAGTGGTATCTTTGGATAGACCTGTTCATTTCAGTTATGGAAGATTTGGTGTTGTTGGGATAGTTCAAGTATACTAGTAACTTTACACACACAACCTTGCTTAAGAGAATTCATAGAAGTGCTACCATGGATACTTATAGTTGTCGGATAGTCTTAATATTCATCTCATCATCAAGGTCACGTTTCGAATATGTGTGATTGAATGAAAGGAGCATTGGCCTAGCTCTACCATTCTTAAAGGTTGTCTACAATAATAATTATTGATCTAGCATTTTGATAGTGTTGTTAGAGGTTCTGTTAGCTTGAGTGTATCGCTAGCTAAGTGGTTACTTGATCTTATTCTTCTTTGGGTTAAATAAGTTTGATTCTCCCTTGATTAGTACTTGATGTCTAAAGATAAGATATTTTTTTTTGTTGTTTAAGCTTGTGGAAAGATTATGTTGTGACAAAGAAATCTTGATAAGATCTATAATGGTTTGTGCAATATGAGTATGTGGTGGTTGGTTCAGGTCACTTCTGGTTGTAGCGGGTATTGATTCAGAATGTTATCTTGGTTATGTGAGAAAAAAAAATTGTCATGATGGTTGTGTTAAGGTCCAGTGGGTTTCAGTTTATATTGGATTCATGAGTTAGTTGTGGCTGGATAATCACTCCTGATTTGTATATCTTCAAAATTTTGATATGAAAGTTCAGTTCCTAGTAGTTGATCTTGATGGAAGGGTCTTGAAGAGGAGCTCACTAGGAGAGATGAACACCGATAGGTAAGTCATAACTCAAGCGTTTGGTAAAAGTCGGTTATTCTTCCTTCTTCTTCCTTATGTTCGAGGACGAACATGGTTTTTAGTGGTGGATAATGTAATGACCCGTAAAGTCATTTTTAGAAATTTATACAAAATTACTATTTTACCCCTACCGATAGTTGTCCCGAGTCATTATTGATTAGTCGGTGAAGTTGGTTTGAGAATTTTAAACTATTCAATAACTATGGTTATTTAACTAGCGGGTATTTATTTAGTAATTGATAAAAAAATGGGTCAAAGTCTGAAAATTCATTTAAGAACCTATACAATTTGACTCATACCTATTTATTAAAATAAGCTATTAGGGTTTGTCACTTTTTGGTACAAAAGTAGTTTATTTAGAAAAGAAATGAGATAAAAGGGAATAGGCGAGGACTTA
>NW_026036450.1:0-583 GCF_019186545.1 Solanum stenotomum
TTTTGGCTACAGTACCCGGTTAGAGTCTATGGTCCAGCCCACCCGTGCCCGACCTTTGGCTACAGCACCCGATTCGAGTCCGTGGTCCAGCCCATATAGGTTGACTCATTAGCTATAGTACCCGGTTCGAGTCCGTGGTCCAGCTTGCACGTGGTGTATTCCCAATTCCTCACTANCACTAAAGCTTCAGTTTAGTCTTGATTACTCTCATTTGTAGGTTGAGGTTTTGGAGGTTGGAGAGATTCCGATTAAAGTCCGAGACGTAATGAGATCCTGGAATATGATTGGGAATGGTTCAGTTAAAAGTTCGGAAATTGGTAATATTGTGATAGACCTTCTATCTATATTATTTTACTTTAACTGCCGGTGCATCTGCCGGGCTTATGGGGGTCCGTGCAGGTGGTTTCTTTTATTGTGCACGAGCGTACCCGTCGGGTTTATGGGAGCCCGGCGGAGTTAGTTAGATTGCTTGTCTTTGTTGCCTGTACGCTCGTGTACATACCCCCCATTTACTACTCTTTCGCTTTTGATTGTGACCCTTTATTCGCATTTCATTTTACTTTTGCTTATCTTGCTCAGCCGG
>NW_026036451.1:0-1451 GCF_019186545.1 Solanum stenotomum
CGTTTATTCCATAGACTATCATATCTATCAGAATCCTCATAACTTGCCGTATAATAATCAGGACTTAATGTTTTTGGGTTTTTTACTTTTGTGCTTGTACTTGCTTCATTTTTTATTTCTTCAGTATTTATTTCTATTGTGTTATCATCGCCTATTTTTTCTAGTATTTCCGTATATGTTTCACTTATATCTGAACCTTGTTCTGAGCAATTTTCATCTTCTATATCAACATTATCTACTCTTATATCTGGGTTTAATTTTTCTTTAAATTTTTCTATTTTCGTTCTTAATTCTGTTTCTATTTCTTTTTCTTTTTGTTTAGCTGCATATAATTCTTTAAGCATATTTAATTCTTTTTCTAATGCAATTATCTTATCATTTTTTGCTTCTTCAATTTGTTGTATTTCTAATTTTGCTTGCTGTTTTATCATATCTATTTCTTCATTTTCTTTAGCTATTCGCACCATGACAGTTAGGCTATCTTCTAATTTTACTGTTTCTTTTTCTATCATTAAATATAGATTTTCACCTATATTTTTATACCTTCTTCCTAAGTTTGAAAATATTATTTTTATTTTTAATCCTTCCGGATTCTCATAAGTTTTTTCTTCTATAGCAAATTCTTCCTTATTCATCTAAGATTATGCTTTAATTTATACTCTAGCCTTGATATTTCATGTTGTAATTTAAATATTACTTTTCTCTGAGCTAATATAGATTTTTGACATACTCCTGCATATATATTGTATTGAAGCCTTTCTTGTTTATGTTTTAATTCTTGTCTATTTGATATTACTTCTCGGATTATTTCATACTTATGATTTTCGTTATCGTTCATCTCTATTTTTATCTTTTATTACTTAGCTCTTATACCAATTTTGGGGGGGGGGGGGGTCCATTTTATAGGTTGATTCGTTCATAATATATTTTTTGTAAAGGTATTAACCTTATAATTTCTTTTATGTTTTCCAATATATATTTTATGTTTTGTATGTCATGAGTTTGTTGGAAATTTTCTATATTTTCTTTTATTAAATTACTTAATAAAGTAATATCTATTACAATTTGTTGCCAATATTCTAAGTATTCTTGATTTATGATTAATCAGTATATTGAATTTCTAAATCACTTAAGTTAAATTTTAACATTTCTATTTCTACTCTATCTATCTCAAATTCATACCATGCCTGGTTCATTAATTCTTCTTCTTCTTCTTCAAATATTTTATTTCATATTATCCTTCTTAGATCAATAGCTTTTATATCTTTGAGTATATACAGGATCAATATTTTATATACTAATATCATTTCGTCATGTAAATTAGACATAACAATGTTTATATAATTCCCTTATATATCATAATACTGACGAATATTATTATATTAGATTACTATAAACTAGATTATTTTCAACATGTTTTCCAGTCACTGTTAACATCGTACTTTCAAAAG
>NW_026036452.1:0-1201 GCF_019186545.1 Solanum stenotomum
TTTTTTCCAATACCAAACCAAGTCAAACTAAATCACTAGTCGGGTTTTTTTTCCGGTTTGACTCGATTTGTGGTTTGGTTCGATTTTCGGTTCGATTTTGTACACCCCTAAAGTGAGGTTTGGAGAGAGTAGAATTAATGTACACAAAATTTATCTATGTCTTAGAAGTAAAGAGGTTATTTGCAATAAACCCTCGGCTCAAGAAAAAAAATTTCAAAGCATGCAGTCATAAACAAAGTGACGAAAGTACAAAAAAACAATAAAAAAAAAATAACAAATAGTAACTGAACATAAGCTACAATAAAATAACATGATAATTCGGGTACAAGGAACAACAAATACTAAGAGAAACCTAAAGACAAGAAACTATCAGAACAATACTACGACTACTAATATGAATAGATCGCAAGACAATGCACTACTACCTACTAACATTTACCTTCATTTGTATTCTTCATACTCTTCTATCTAAGGTTATGTCCTTGATAAACTGAAATTGTGTCATCTCCTTTCTAATTACATTTTCTGATACTTCTTCAACCTACGTCTACCTCTCCTAAAATAATTCATAGTCAACATCTCACACTTCCCCGCTAGGATATTCGTACATCTCCTCTTCACATATCCAAACTATCTTGATTTTTGTTCCCGCATCTTGTCCTCCATCAAAACTACTCCCGCATCTTCATTTGCTATCAATTCAAAACCTCTCTTAGCTTATCAATAAGTTCCCTCTATAACCAATAGAAGTGAATCCCAAATTACCCTTTGTGAAGGCTTGGCCTTATTGCTTTTATTGGGCCTACTTGGTCCAATATCTATTTATGAGATATCCTTGTTGGTATTCTTATTGGGCTGGGCTGATTCATAACAACTATCAACTCTATCACCAATTACTTTTACTTCCTCCTTTGAACAATATGCGACCATACACACTATAACAAAAATAACTTTTAGCGGCAATAAATATTGACATTAATAAAGAGTGTTAAAGTCTTTACCGGCATTAGTTAAGTATCATTATAACCAATGTCGCTAAAGGCTTTAGGGACATAATACAAAGAGCGCTAATTACCACTAAAAATATATATTTAGCGACAATTAAGAATTAATTGCCGCTACTGATCATTTTTGATGTAGTGACACTTAGATTAAAATAGTAATTTTGTATTACATGTTCAATTTCTTTAGCACATTTCCT
>NW_026036453.1:0-1126 GCF_019186545.1 Solanum stenotomum
TAGTGAGTGAGAGATAAGAAAAAAAAAAAAAGACTTGTTAGTGAAAACCTTTCGAGGCACCACTAATCAAGTGTTAGTCATAAATATAGTGCAAAAGTCGGATTATAGAAGTTTGACTTCAAAATTGAAAGTTTGACAAAGATAAAGTTTAGATTGATTGGACAGACCAGACCATTTAATCCAAAAAACATGTCATGATCATTAGAATTGACCACCACTATCAATGAAATCCATTTATTTTTTTTTATTATTATTATTTTTATTTTTTTTATTTTTTTTTATTTTTTTCTTAAAAGGATCAAATATTATTTCTTCTTATTTTGCGTCTCGCTCAATTCAATCTTGAGATAGTCTTCATTAAGCAGGCAGAAAATGATTTCAAAATTGCTACCATCTCTTCAATTGCACAAAACAAGGCTTGATTAGCCCATCAATCGTGACATGATTCAAGAAATAGTGATATGCATAGTAACTTGTCAGCAATTGACAATATTTGAATACAAGGTTCAATTATTGTTGGAGGGTGAAAACAGTAAAACAAATTTGAAGTTGGAAGTTCTGAACAACTAGAGATGTTTTCAAGATTATCAAGGTGAGTTGACTAGCAAACGAAAACAGTCAATCTCAAGCTAAAATTAGCTTCAAGCATGGCAACAACAGGAGCAACTATCCTTAAAGTCAATGCCACAAATTGACCACCATTAAAAAAAAAAAACATAAACTTTCTTTTGTTTCTTTTCTAAAACAAGGAAATATTCCTTACGTAAAAGATATCTTGAAGACTCAAATTTGTTAATATTATTGCAAGAAAAAGAAAAAAAATATAAAATAAAAAATATTATTGCATTGTTTCTCCTATGATAAATGTTTTCTAGTGTGAGACAATTATTTTCATTTTTTTTTAGGATAAACATTTCCTAATATAAGACATTTAAAAAAAAAAAAAAAAAGGGATAAAATATTGTGGTGATGTTATTTGATGATTCTGTTAGCAGGACCCTCTTACATAATGAGATTTAGATTAGCAGGACTCTCCTATATAATGGGATTTAGATTAGCAGGACCCTTCTACATAATGGGATTTAGATTAGCAGGACTCTCCTACATAATGGGATTAACAGGACCC
>NW_026036454.1:0-837 GCF_019186545.1 Solanum stenotomum
TTAGAGTATGATTCACTTTCTACGTCCGGGTGTGTTTTCGCTTCTATAGGTGAATCCCTAGTAGTGGATTGTGTGTATCGATTCTGTGATTGTCCTCCTGGTAGGGTGGCATCCTTGGTTAGACTTGTTTATTCCAGTTATGGAAGATTTGGTGTTGTTTAGGATAGTTGAAGTATACTAGTGATTCTACACGCACAATTTTGCTTATGAGAATATATAGGAGAGCTACTATGAAAATTTATAGTTTTTTTTTTCTTCGATAGACTTAAGATTTATCTCATCATCGGTATCATGTTTTGGCTATGTGTGATTGAATGTGGGGACTATGGGGTCTAGTTTTGTCATTCTTAAGGTTTGTCTATAATAGCTACTAATCTAGCATTTCGACAGTGTTGTTAGAGGTTCTGTATGCTTGGGTGTATCACTCGATGGTGGTTACTTGATCATTTCCATCTTTGGATCAGATGAGTTCGATTCTCCTAGATGATTACTTGTTGTCTAAAGATCATAGTTTTATAGCTTAAGCTCGAGGAAATGTTATATTGTGAGGATGTAATCATGNTCTATGATGGTTTGTGCATTATGAGTGTGTGGTGGATGGTTCAGGTTCACTCTTAATGGTGGCCAATTGATTAAGGGTTTATCATGGTTACGTTAGATAATATTGTCCTGATGGTTGTGTCAAGGTGTAGTTGGAGAATCGGTCAGTTGAAGAGTCCACTTGAGAATAGTTTTGTTGTTAGTTGAGTTCACATACAACAATAGTTATCATTCGAGTATTGAAATAACCCCATTTGAGGCACTGTGAAGGAGGAGGTATAGATTTCCAAATTGGTT
>NW_026036455.1:0-339 GCF_019186545.1 Solanum stenotomum
CCATCCTAGAAATAAGGTATGTGGTATAGGAAGACAAGTAATGTCTTAACTTTTGAGCAATCCAAGTCAAAGCACAACACGTTCTCTCCAAAAGAGTGTAACGAGCCTCATATGGAGTGAACTTTTTGCTCAAGTAATAAATGGCTCGTTCCTTCTTCCCAGTTTCGTCATGTTGACCAAGCACACATCCCAATGCATTATCTGAGACAGACAAATATAGCAATAACGGACTCCCTTCTCGTGGAGGGACCAACACCGGCGGATTGGACAAATAGTTCTTGATGGCGTCGAAAGCAATTTGACATTCTCCAGTCCACTTAGTCGAGGCATCTTTTTTCA
>NW_026036456.1:0-2811 GCF_019186545.1 Solanum stenotomum
TCCAAAAAGTATATTACTAATAAATAAATAATTTTAATGACAAGATTAAGCTGGATACCTGTGCAGCAATGACATCCGACTCTCCACCATCTGATTCCCCTGTCTTTTCATAACTTTTGACCAAATTCTGCCACAAACATTGGAAAAGAAACGTTTAAACTCACCACGTGTGAATAAAAGTTATTTCATCATGCCCCTTGGCAGTTTTGCTTTCAATTTATATTATCTGGTCCTAGCTTGCTCCCTTAGTGACTCGACTCCCTAGTGCTCCCTTAGTGACTCAAACCTATAACCTTAAGGTAAGGGACTCGAACCTATAACCTTAAGGTTGGAGATGAACGACGCTTACCATCTAGGCAGATTCTAGCTCATTAAAGATGCAACAATAGACACATAACACACATAGTAACATAGATATACAACCGTACCATCTCTATAACAGAATTGAAAAAACACAAAGCAAATCGAATCTAACTTCGAGCAAATAAAAACCTAGATTGAACACATACCTGAAGCTCGCCTATCACATCCGATAATTTTCCGTTTTTAAACAACAAAGTACCAGTATACCCTACATATACACACAAAAGCATACATATTTCATACAAATATCAGATCAAACCACAAAATTTACCATAATCAATCACAAAATTACAACACACTAGTCGCTGATTAAGTGTATACCTGCTCCGACGATGAAGACGATCTTTGTTATGCCTACTCCAGCGTGCATAGCCATGGCCGGCGTTAGTCCGGTGAACAACAAACCCTAATTTTTTTGTGTTTTCCGGCGAGGATATTGGAGTTGAATGTTTTGAAAAAGAGATTTGTTACAGTGAAGCTTGATGGCCTTTAATCGTGGTGGATAAAACGACAGTTTTGCTGCTGGACCACCAGATTGTTGGACTGGCACCACAGACGAGATTTGTAGAGTCTCCCTTTTGAATTTATTTTTAAAAATGATAGTTATCCAAATTAATATCCAAACGTATAAGTTTTTGAATAACTAAATTAAAATTTAAATTTGAAAAGATAAGAAACTAATCTTACTTTTCTTATCCCTAGAAAAAAACTAACCGTATAACACAATATTTTATATCTATATATAATCTACCTATATATAATATGAGAAGTAAAAAGTGTCACATATCAGTACCACAAAATTTCTTCATTTTAAAAAAATTAAAATCTAAAAATAATTAAATCTGTATTAGTTAGTAATTTTCAATTTAAATTTAAAATTAAAAATTAAAAAATTATCAATAATATGCTACACGAATTCTTTTTAATATTGGAAAGTTACCATAGTTAATGTAAATCTTCCATATTCTTTTCATTTTTTTAAAAAGTAACTGATTTTATATATGGCTAATATTTATTTTTTTGGACTCATATTTTTATTCTAATTAGAATATTTATTTTATTCCATGTATTTATGAGTAAGTGGGGTAATGGGGGTAAGTATCGTCTATTTAGTTTTCTTTAACTTATTTTTTTTCTTTTTTTTATTACTAAATAGTATATTTGTGAATAAGTGGGGGTAATGGGGTCATACCATGTATTTTACTTTTCTTTAACTTATTATTTTTTTCTTTTTTGCTACTGAATATATGAAACTTTGAATATTTAGTATTTAGTTTTAAAAACATAAAATCAAATCAAACAAATTAACTTAAATTAAAACACGAGGAATATATGTTGTTTTTAAAAAAATTGAGGGCATGAATTATGTTGCACTTTGTTTTAAAGAACATATAGAAGTAACTACTGTTGCCCACAAAAAATAGTATTTATCATTAAAATAATATAAGAGTATCATGTGTCAACACCATAATTTTTTTCTATTTTCTGAACAATCAAATTAACTATTTGTAAGTATAAAATAATAATCAAAATAATAGATTACAATTATAAAAGCAGATTTTTTTTTTAATTATCGTGAATGCAAAATTTTAAAAACTATAGCAGTTTTAACCGCACGTTTTTACGTCTATACACAACAAAAAATGCTCCTTATTTACAGCAACTAAAAATAAATATAAATTTTAATCTCCTTTTTCTCTCTATTTTATTAATATTATACTTCTCCAAAATCAAAATCAAAATCAACATCAAATTTTCAATTTTTTGTATAACTAAAATTATTTATTTGTAATTATATTATATAAGTAAATAAATAAATTACAATTTAAAAAACAAAACAGTTATTTTGAAACTGTTTTAAAATTAACATGGAAACAGTTTTAAAATTTATCTATTTATAATTTAAAACATTTTAAAACAATTTTCCTTATTTATAGCAACTAAATACAAGTTCTTATTTCCCTTTTCACTCTACTAGTATACGGGATATTTTAAAATGAATAATTTTTTAAAAGAAGCAGTAATAACAGAGAGTAGCATCAGCAACATAATAAGATAAATGACGCCACAGAAACATGTGTTGTGTTTAGTACATGTCTTCCAGCATGTGACCATTGTGAAGGAACGTGTTGCATACAATATCTACCCAATCATTCATCCATATGTCTTGACAAGCAAAAATTCAGAAAGCTACATGAGCAGTTCTCTCAAGTCTCAATGTACTCTTGTTGCACTATCCTGAGTTCTGACCACAAAATGATACAACTTCTCCTTCTCAAGATGTCGATAACGATGCTTTTAACTATGACAATAGCCCGAAGAAAGACAAGGTAATAAACACGTCTACCTAAAAAGAACTCCAGGTGATGAGTCCCAAAATGAAGTCATATGATAGGGGAGTAAGCTTGGCAACATATTATTAGGCCCTAATTCTACAGGAAAACTCAT
>NW_026036458.1:0-568 GCF_019186545.1 Solanum stenotomum
CTAAACACGCGAAAATTGGTGAAAGTCGAATAATTTTTAAATGTTGGCTCGTAAATGCGAAAATATGTGTGAAGAAAACGGTGAGGCTATATGTAAGTCTTTCCTAACTCATTACGGAGGTTCTCATATAGTTTTTTGAGAGGAAAATTTAGGTTCCCTAAAGACGTCAGATCCATGGGCTAATACACACAAAAAATAGTGAAAGTTGGGTAATTTCAAAAAGTTTGCTCGAAAATACGAAAATACGTGTGAAAATGGCAGGGCTATACGTAATTATTCCCCAACTCATTAAGAAAATCCTCATAGTTTTTTCAAAAAAAAAATCAAGTGCCCCAAGAATGTCAGATTCATCGGCTAATACACACGAAAAACGGCGAAGGACGGGTAACTCCTAAAAATTAGCTCGTAAATGTAAAAATATACGTGACAAAAATGACGGGACTATACATAATGCTTCCCCAACACATTATAAAGGTCCTCATATAGTTTTTTTTTTTTAAATATGTCTCAAAGGCGCCAAATTCATGGGCTTATACACATAAAAAAGGGCAAAAGTTGGTTAATTCGT
>NW_026036459.1:0-1898 GCF_019186545.1 Solanum stenotomum
ATCCTAAACACTAAACCCTACATGACCCGAAAAAACCAAGGAGACCTTAAATGTTAAACTCAAATCCAACGAAACTTAAACCCTAAACCTTAGGGATAAACCCCCAACCCTAAGCCTTATGAATATCTAAGAAGCCCTAAATCCTATGAAATCCTAAATCCTAAGAAAAGCTAAACTCTAAAAACTATGAAAACCAAAACACTAAACCCTACATGACCCAAAAAATCTAGGAGACCTAAATGTTAAACTCAAATCCTAAGAAACTTAAACCCTAAACCTCAGGAATAATCCCCCAACCCTAAGCCTTATGAAACTCTACGAAAGCCCTAAACCCTATGAAATCCTAAATCCTAAGAAAAGCTAAACACTAAAAACCTTTAAAACCCTAAAACTAAAAAACCCGAAAACAAATCTTAAAAACCCTAAAAAAATTCCTTAATCTAAAACCCCAAGTCCTATTTCCTTAAAGCTCATATATCGTAAAAACAATAATGATCCTAAAAAATCTTTAACAATCCTAAATTGTAAAAAACTCTTGACCGATTTTTTTTTTAGAAAAACTCAAGCTCTAAACCCTTACCTAAAAAGCCTTAACCAAAAACCTAAACTCTTCTTAATCATGTTAAGATTATATCATTGTTCAGTATGCTCTATTCAGTTGTATATATTTGTTCAGCTTTATCATGTCATGCATGCTCAGAATCGTTCAACTATTGATACATAGTCTACGCTATATCTTCTCTCGATGTAGGTTCAGGTCCTTAACATTAAGATCACGCGGAGATCGGTCCTGATTCGTATTCAACAATATCAGTGGTGAGTCTTCGTTTTTCGAGGACGATTTACATGTTTTATATTCAGTCTTTCATTTTAGTTTTAGTTTTGCTAGAGATAGCTGGGGGCATGTCCCAGCATCTCTAGTCAATTAGAGGCTTTTATTCATACATTGTTTTTGTCACTCCCCGAAGTTACCCACTTCATGTACAACGAGACCTAGAATCACGACTGACCCCAAGCTAACCTTGAGTTGGCATATCATAAGCATATTATATCAACACCTTTAAAAGCCTAAACCTAAGAAATCTGAAATCCCTAAGAAACCCTACCGTAAGAAACACTAAACCCTAAACCTTAGGGAAACCCCAAGACTTATGAAACACCATCAAACCTTAAAGCCTAAAAACACCTTTAAAAATACTAAATCTAAAAACACCCTTAAAATCTCTAAATTTAAAATCCAAAGCCCTAAACCCAAAGAAACCCTAAGCCGTAAGAACCCCTAAACAGTAAAAAATCATAACAATCTTGAAAACCCCTTTTAAAATCCTAAACCTAAAAAAACTCTATACCTTAAAAATTCATCAAAAACTTAAGCCCTAAACCTTAAAAACCCTTAAATAAAAACTTTGACCTTATACCCAAAGAAACCCTAAACCCTTGCGCCTAAACCTTAGGGCTAAACCCTAACAAACCCTAAACTTTAAGAAATAAAAAAAAACCCTAAAAAACTTTTAAAGCCCTAAACTTTTAAAAACCCAAAACCCTAAAAATCCCCTAAGATCTAAGAACCCTTTAATCGTTAAAAAATCAAAGAAATCCTATACATCTTCAAACCCTAAACCTAAAAATATCACTAAACCTAATAAAACACAAGAAAATCTGAAGCCCAAACCCCTAAATCCTAAAAACCCTTAAAAAACCAAACCCTTAGAAACCCTAAACGCTAAATAATATACCCTAAGAAACTCTAAATCCTTAACTCTAAATCATAGGGCTAAACCTTAAACCCCAAACCATATGGAATCCTAAGAAACCCTAAACCCTAAAATCCATTTAAACACCTACAACTATAATACCCGGAAAAAAAACCCCCTTTAAAATAATAAGCCCTAGAAAAA
>NW_026036460.1:0-625 GCF_019186545.1 Solanum stenotomum
TTCCTGTTCAACTTGGAATGAACACTGACACAAAAGCTGAATAATCTATTGTTTAATATTAAGCAAGGGGGAACATTCAAGCCGCAAGATACTGTTTGTTCTCTAAAAATCTAGGGCAGGAAATTGAATGTAGAAACTTATGATGGCCCATATAATCTTTTTGGTTGTGAAGAATTTCAGCATCCAACTCAAAACCTTAATGTAATTGATGGAGTAAACCAAGACCTTTTAAATTTAAACCCCATTTGATGCACTTACAAACCAACCCAAGTGGGACATTTGATGTTTCAACAGTATATAGATGATACAAATTTCCTTCTTGACAAATTGGAGATTTATCTTAGGGGTTATGAGTTTAAGATGGATAACTTGAGATCCAGTTTCAGTAGAGCAAATGTTAATAAAGTATCAAGCTCAGGATGTGCAGAGTCTCCATGGCTGCAACTGGATTCTAAGTTCTATAGCAATGGTACTAGAAGTAGAGGGGGGTTTTTGGCCATTATGAATCAATGAATTTAAACATTGTGTCATGGAACGTGAGGGGGCTGAATTGTGGGAGGAAAAGGAGTATTATCAGGAACATGATAAGAACTTGGAAAGCAGATGTGGTATGTTTTCAAGAGAC
>NW_026036461.1:0-11840 GCF_019186545.1 Solanum stenotomum
TACTTCTTTGGTTTGGACCGGTATTCACCTTTATCAAGTGCGGCTACCAACTCATCATACTCTTCAATACCATCACTACCAAAATTCATAATGACTGCTGCTAGTGCCTCAACACTTAATCGCTCTTCAATTTGCACTTCTGACCTATTCTCCACTCTGTAAGTTATAGCAGATACTGTTTGTAGCTCACCATTCTGCTTCATGGATCTACAGATATTGAAAGTTGCTTCTTTATTGTTCAGTCTGAACTTCATCTGTCCCTTTTCCATATCAACCAACGCACGCCCTGTGGCAAGAAATGGTCTCCCAAGGATGATGGGAACCTCAAAACCAACCTCACAGTCAAGAATCACAAAATCCGCCGGAAAGATGAAAGACTTTATTTTCACTAGCACATCATGGAGCACAACTATGGGCCTCTTCACAGTCCGATCAGCCATCAGTAACTGCATTGCAGTGGGCTTTGGATCCCCCAGACCCAACTTCTTGTAAATAGATAAAGGCATGAGGTTGATGATAGCACCAAGATCACACAATGCCTTAGCAAAGTGTAATAACCTTATAGTACATGGGATCGTGAAAGCACCAGGGTCTTCCTTCTTCTGCACTAGAGATCTTGTAGCAATAGCACTACAATGATGCAATCTATCATCATCTTCAAAACTCACAGACCTTTTCTTTGTCATCATATCTTTCATGAATTTTGCATATCCAGGCATTTGCTCCAAGGCTTCTATCAAAGGGACATTAATAGAAAGCTGCTTCAACATAGTGATAAACCTGCGATATTTACCATCTTCAGTCTTCTTCACTAACCTTTGAGGAAAAGGTGGTGGAGGTCTAGGTATGGGGACCACTTTCTGAGGTATTTCCACTTCTTGTTCTGTCACAACCTCCGATTCCTCTCTAACTTCCACCATATCATTTTCTTTTCTAATCTTGGTATCCACCACAGATGGCATAGGTGGATCTATGGTTTTCTTACCTCCTCGAGTAGTAATTGCCATACAATGACCATCATTCTTTGGATTTTGGATGGTGTTGCTAGGAAGAGTGCCAGGTTGACGCGGGTTCACTGTAGTAGACAACTGCGTCATCTGCTGCTCTAGATGCTTTATTGACACTGCATGGGCATCAACCTTTTGACCAATACCAGATAAGTCGTTTCTCATCTCCTTCACATTCTCATCAGTGGCATCAAACCTTCTCATCATCTTCTGCAGCATATCTTCAATACGCGTCATATTACCTCCAACTTCCCTAGCACCAGATTCCCGATTTTGAGGGGGAACATAGGGTCCAACCCGATCGTTTCTGTTGCCATAGTTGTTCCTGTTGTAGTTGTTGTCGCGATTGAAGTTCCCATCTCGGACATAGTGACCCTCTCGGTTGTAATTTCCATAGTTCCGACCTTGGTTCCCTTGACCTTGGCGCCAATTTTCCGTGTTGGATCCTTGGGCGTTTGGTCGGAAACCCCCCGTCTGATCATTCACCGCATAAGTGTCCTCTTCATAGTAACACTCCTCAACTGGTGGTGGAGTTCTAGTTAAGTAATTTACAGCATTTACCTTTTCTGCTCCTCCACTCACATGCTTCAATACCAACCCCAACTCTGTCCTCATCTGAGCCATCTCCTCACGAATATCATCTGCAGAGTTAACAGTAGCATTATGAACAGCAAATGTGTTTCTCCCAGTATCTGACCTTCTAGTGCTCCACGCTTTATTATTGCGAGAGATCCTCTCCAATTTTTCAGCAATCTGTGCGTATGTACAATCACCATATGAACCTCCAGCAATAGTGTCAAGTACTGCTTTATTGTTATCATCCTGACCTCGATAGAAATATTCCTTCAGTGACTCATCATCAATACGGTGATTTGGGACACTTCTTACGAAAGCAGTGAATCTGTCCCACGAGCTACTCACAGACTCTCCAGGTAATGCCACAAAATTGTTGACCCGATCTTTGTGATTGAGCTTCTTAGATACTGGATAGTACTTTGCTTTAAATACCTCTGCTAGTTGGTCCCATGTGAAAATTGAGTTATAAGGAAGCTCAGTGAACCATACTGCAGCATCGCCTATCAATGATAGAGGGAACACTCGTAATCCAATGACATTCATACCCAAGTCTGGTCTACCTACACAACTTTTGCAAACCACCCTTAGCTTGGCCAGGTGAGCATGTGGATCCTCCGATGGCGATCCTGAAAATAAGCCTCTTGCTGTAAGCATCTGCATCAAACTACTAGTCACCACAAATGTGTGCCCTGGAGGTAGAGGAGGTAGGACAATGGGTCCATCGGAGTCTGCTATGTCGATGTTGCCCCGATAGTTGTCAGGTTGTTGTGGGCCTGGTGGACCATGCACTCTCACTGCATCTCCTAACTGGTTTTCAGCTAGACCCCGGTTTTCCCCACCAACTACTCTTGGCTGCTGAAACTCAACTGCTTCATCTAGATTTCCTCTGATAGGATGAACTGGAAGTCCTTGATTGTTCATTCTTCGCAAAGTTCTGTTCAACTCTGGATCGTACGGAGTAAGTGGTTCGCCTTGGCTCCGTGTACTTGGCATACACTAGAGTCGGAACCTGAGAGAGACAAAAACAAAGGAAAAAAGTAAAATTAGGAAATATTTGACTAACGTTCAATAATGTAGTTAAAACTAAATCTAAAAGCCCGATTCCCCGGCAGCGGCGCCAAAATTTGATACGCTCAAATTACACTTCCTTTCAGAAGCATAAGCGATCGTTATCAAGCATAATTAATTAGTCAAAAACTACCTAAAACCCTCATTCTCCTAAAATCATCTAACTTAGAAAGAAAAGAAGAGAAAGAGGCACCAGTTTCTCTCAAGAAACAGTACAGGTCATATCCAAGTTCAGCCCCAAAATCCAAAGGATTTCTATATAGTTTTCGTCACCAGGCATGTGGGATTTCACTAGTTGGTTCCTTTCACCCATTTGGTCCCTGGAATTCAGTCAATTCTTCAGTTTCTTCATAAGTTGTTCAGACCTAGGGTTCCTAATCGTAGGGATTCATTGCAATTCAGCTGATATAATCTCTATAATGTTAATTACATGTTTCTTGGAGAATTAGTGTAGTCCCATGTATAGAAGTCAGAAACCCTAGCTTGTGTTAGTTATTAGTATTTCATGAATTATACTTGCTAGGCAGATTAGTCAGACAATCATGCTTCAAAATTCAAATGTCATATCTTTTGTATATGTATGTTGCATTCTCAAATAAGTATCAGTATTTTGAGCTACTCAATATTTCAATTGCATTTTAGTTTTACATTCAGTAGGGAGTAAACTTAGCACCGAGTTGGACTAGGGTTCAACATACCCTCAAGTCTCAAAACTACATGTCCCTATAGATTTATAAGTCCCCTCATTGGGAATTAGTTTTAGCGATCATGCCATAGCCATGTGTTTATACCCCGACAAGGTATATTGGGTCCTCTCGATGGGGTGTAAAACATTCTCAGTAATGTTCCTACCTTTGACAAACCTAGACTGGTTAGCAGAGATAAGATTAGGAAGAAACACCTCTATCCTATCATGAATGAGTCTAGATATGACCTTATTTAAGAAGTTACTCTGACTTATATGTCTTAAAACTAAAAAACAAACCACATTTTCTCTTTTAGGGATTAAGACCAATTTTGTGTGAGTAATAGATTTTGGTTAAGTTAAACCATCAAAAAGGCTTGAACTATAGCAAATACATCATTACAAACAATGTCCCAGCAAACCTGATAAAAATGACCAGTAAATCCGTCAGGACCATAAGCATTGTCTCCATTCAGCTCAAAAACTACCCATCTTACTTCATCTATTATAGGAGGTCTATTCAATGTAACATTATCTTCTCCATATACCATACCAGACACTAAATCAATTAAAGTCATCTCCATATCAGTTTCCCCTCAAGTAAACTACTCTTGATAAAACCTTATGGCTTCTTCCTCTATTTCATTACCCTTTGCCCATGTACCATCAGCTTTCTATATCTTAGCAATGTTCAATCTTTTCCTTCTGCCTTTTACCAGGTTATGGAAGAATTTAGTATTTCTATCACCCTCTGTGAACCACTAAATATATGATTTCTGCCTCCAAAACTTTTCGTACTTAATATACTCAGCATGAGCTCTACTAAGTTTTGATCTGTTGACAGTAGATGGTGTCTCCTCAAATAGTTTCTCCTTACTTCTGAAAATGTCTTCCCTGATGATTAGTTGTTGGAAAATATCCCCATTAACAATGTCTACTCCATTTTGTTAGAGGCTTCTTAGTTCTTTTCATTTTCATCTTCAAGCTTACAAAAATATCTGAGGTGCCATCAACAACCTAATTTTGTAGCACCGCCTCTTTAAATTCTTCATTCTCAGTCCAAAATTTAAGGAATCTGAAAGTCTGATTAAAATGTTGAACTTGTCCACCACAAGATAACAACATTGGTGCATGATCAGACTTGGACCTGGAAAGAATATCTAATCCCACGTTCCCCATTTCTACTAAAAAAATATTATTCACAAGTATTATGTCCAGTCTTTTAAAGATGCACTCCTCATCATCCTAACCATTCCACCATGTGAAAGGACTCACATTGAATCTTAGATCAACCAACTCACAAAAATTTACACAGAAATTAAAATCTTCCACCACATTAAGATAAATTGGCAATCCTCCAATCTTCTCTCGAGAGTCAAAATGACATTAAAATCTCCACCTACCAACCATGGATATATAATATTCTATATAATAGTGTAGATATAATTCCATAATTGTAGTCTTTCATAGGAACTACATTTTGAATATACCAAGGTATTGATCATCTGGTGTCCATTATCAAATAGTAATTTCACAGTCATTTGTTGTTATGAGTCTGATATTCCACCTGAATATTCTCCTTTACAAATAACCATAACTTCCCATTTACATTATAATTTGCATAAGTCATGTCTTCTTTTATATGATTGAATATGCCTTGTTTCTTGAAAAGGTCTCATTAGAGCCACTAAATCAAATGTATGGTTCCTTTGCAGCATTTGAACTATATGGAATGAGTGATGATTCCTCATAAATATAATATTCCATGAAAGTTCTTTGTACATCATTTCATATTGGATCTTTCAGACCTGACCCTAACAGGTCCTTGAGAGTTAGTCTTTCTTTTCTTTGATTTCTCTTGGGGTGATATTCCTGCTTCTTTACACACTTTAGAAAAGTGCTTTTGGCTTTCAAATTCATCATGTTCCTCCACTTTTGACTTTCCTACTGTGCTGGGATAACTTCTATTGGATTCTCCTTGTTTAACCCTTGATGAGAGACCATTTCATGCAGCATCTGTATGGGAGAACTTTGTTGGGTGTCAACAAAAGGTACTAAACTTGTATCATCATGTGTTGAATGTTCTTCTCTCAATTGATTTCTAGGTGATTCAGTGGATTGCTCACAATATGGAAGTACTAACAACTCTTTCTTGCTCAGAAACCCTTGTATCATCAACAATTTCCATCTATAAAGGGCTGGGAAATTCCTCTCCCTGATTAGTATCAATTTTCTCCCTCCTTAGACCAATTTACAATTGCTTGATCTTCATCATTATGCCTATTATTAACCTCCTCTTATATGCTCTGCAGATTGGAATGTACAACAACAAGTTTGTTTAAATCTCCGATACCATCTTTACCCACCAGATTGGGCTCCTCTAAGTCCAGGCTTATACTGCAACTTGTATCCATTGAAAGATCCCATGTATAATGAGTTTGTGATTGAGTTCCATGTTCTTTGTCATTCATATCTTTGGTTGTTTTCTTGCTAGTTCCCTCACCATGATTGTTATCTAATTTATAGGAAGTAGTACGAACTTATCCTTTAGTACACTCATGCACCCCTTTATTTGAGACCATTGTATCCTATGTATCATTATCATTCTCAATATTTTCTTTTGTAAGTGCATTAAAAGGGTTACTAGTGATAACCTTCTCTTTCTCTATTTTTAATTCCTTGATATCTTTAGAGATATTGTTATTCCTGGGAATCTCCTGTTAGTAGGACCCAGTGCTTATAGTTTCTTCCTGAAAATCTCTGATGTTGTTGAACTACTTCCTTGTCATTCACCTTTTCTTCATCGGGTTGTTCTTTCCATCTCAATTCTAAGTGAAGAAATCTATAGTCATCTTTATTATGACCCTGTAGTTTGCACTTCTTGCAATACTTTGGTAGCATGTCATATACCACTTTAACCTTCTCTACTTTGGACTAGTTCTTTACTGGATCAACAACTTCTAATTTCACGAATTTAGGTAGCTCACTGATGAATCTACGATTTGGAAGCCATGACCTTTGTAAAGACGAAATTAATCTTACCCAGTTGATGAAAACACAATTTGGTAACGATTTCTATTTTTTTATGATGTCTAGCTAAAACTTCAATTCTTGGAGTGTGATTATGGGTTGATTTAGTTGTTGGGTATTGTTAATTGATAGTGCAAATGTTGTTTTAAAGTGATTTCAATCAGTAATTGTGGTCTAATTTAAAGGATTATAGTTGCAAATGCAACTCTACCTTCGTGTTTTTTACTTGGTCTAGAGAGAGGTTTTAAAACCAAGATTACTGATTTGATGGTCTGTGGGTATTGGATTGTCATGGGTTCAGCTCGAGAGAGCGAATCCTAAATTATTTTCCACGCATTCAGCTCGAGAGAGTGAATGGACTATGTTGACACCCAATTTTGGACCTCCACAATATAAATTAATCATCGAACTTCCTAAATTCTAAATGATTTGAAATAATTGGTTTTATAAAATTCAAAATAATTTTCAAATCATTTTAAGTAGTTCTGTCATTTTTATAAATTTCAAAATAATAAATATGATAGTTTCTACAATTACGTGGCTAATTAGTATATTTTGTGAATGGTCGAAAATTGTGTCAAAAGGATTTTAGTTTTATTTAAATATTTGGTTATTTAGTTTAAATTAATTAATAGCTTATATTTTAAGTTAATTAGTTTATAATTAAGTTAATTATTATATAATTATGTATAATTAGTATATATTATGAATATTGGAAAAGCATCTCAAAGATTTTATTTCTTACTTAAATATTTTTATTAAATTAGTTTAGTTTAAATTATGGTTTTAACTTTGAATAATTTAGTTTAGCTAAATTTATTATCTTATTCAATTGAAATTAGGAAGTTCGTTAATTGATTATATTAGTTCATCTCATTTAAATTTTAGCCAAATTCTTTACATAACGTTCTTAATACACTTGGCTATTGTATTTATAAATATACCCATTTCTATAATCCTAATTTCTACTCTTAAAATGTCAAATTTTGGGGCCCATTTCCAAATTGCAGCAACTTTTTTTTTTCTCCCTTTTATTCAATTCAAACAACTGACCCCACCCCTTTTTCCCTTTTGACTTCTAACATACAATGCATACAATACATACAATTCCATACAACACTACATATAACAGCAAAACAACGTACACCAACCGGCCCCACCCCCTTTTTCCCCTTCTAATTTCAACAATAGCAGCAGCAGTCCAAAATGTCAACAGCAGCTGTACGCAACAACCCTGCTGCCTCGGATTTTCTGGGATTTTGGAGAAATTTCATGCCAAATCAGTTGCTCCCTGTTGGCCTTGAAAAGGAGCAAGAAATTTGAATTTTGAAAGGAGAAATTTCACCCGATTTCCCCCTAATTTCCATCTATATATTCATCTCTTTTGATCATTAAAAGGAGGGTTTTTTTTGGGGCAAGAATTTATAGAGAAAAAAAAAGTTTTTTTTTCCTAGTTTGAGTTCTTTGGCAATAGTGATTTTACACTTAAAATTTTATATTTTAGCTCTCTTGTTCTAAGTTTCCGAGAAGGTCGTCGCTCAGATTTTCTTGGTTTGCTATTCGTATTTGGCTTTTGTGGTGGAAGAATCGTTGCCCTCTAAAGCTCGTTGTCTCCGGTCGCTGCTCCGGAAGAGGTAATATTCTGTCGTTTTGTTCTTTGTGTATATGATGTTTTGATTCATTTATGATATTATGCTCGTTTAATATTATAGTTTGTTTAGTTTTTTTTTTTTAGTTCATTTTAAATTGAATCAATTTTTTTATTTTATTTTTATTTTTTTTGTTTTAGTTAATTTGCTAGGTGATTTGAAATTATGTAGTCAATGCTTGTCTATTTAATTTATCTCTGTTAGCTTAAGTATTGACTAACTCAAGAAGCTCTCATTTTGGCCCCATGTTTGTCCTACTATTCTTGAAAATGAAGTATTCAATGTTAGTCCGATCTCATGTAGTATATATATATATATATATATATATATATTAAACCTCATATATTGTTTTCTTCATGTATTTGGGTTGTGGGACAACATGAATGACTATTTTCCTCCATAGTCTTTGTTGCCAGAATATAGTTGTATGTGGCCATAATTTTATTATTATTATTATTATTTTAGTTCACCTTTAATCTTGCTTTGCCTCACTTAGTTGATGTTAGATCTTCCTACTTAGTTAAGAAGCTCATTTGATTAATTGGCTTGTTTTAATCTTAATTAACTGCTGCAATTATCTCATTTATTTGGATATAAGCCCTTCGTCTTTTGTTTAGANTTGGTCACATGATATTAGTCAACATGTGTACTAGTTGAGCATCATCATTTTAGGGTCAATGAGTGTTTGCTAACAATCTGGAAAGCCATAGTAATATTCAGTTTTGATCTCTTTACATGTGATATGAATGATTACTAATCTTTATCCTTTTTTTTTTTTTGCATGAACTCCTCGGTTGAGTCCCATGGGCTCTCGTCTTTCCTCCCTTCGTATTTTGAGAGGGCCATAAAGGCCCAAAATTCTTTTATTGAGTCATCCAACCTTGAGAAAACGAAGAACAAGTCTTTGGAGTTGACGTACAGGTCCCGGAAAGCAGAAAAATGGGTTGTATACATCCGATATACACCAGATGTATACAAAAACAGGAATTAGATTAAAACCCAAAAAATTCCATTGGCCCAAAAAGAGGCCCAAATCCAATTTCTCCCTTACTCTTTAATTGTTTAATTGTGATTATTTATTGTTTGTTGTCTAGCTCTAACTTTAGCATTGTTAAATTAACTTAATTAGATTCCCCAAAAGATGAGTTATTTTCTTTGTGTTGGGTTAATTTTAATACTTTTCTTTTGGGTTCATTTATTTTATTAATCAAGTATATTGGTCAAACTTTTATATCTTCAATTAAGCTAAACCTTTTGTTAAAAAAGAGGTGTTCTTTAATGCTTTTCACTTAATCGCATTTTACTTATTTTTTAAAATTGTTTTAAGTTAAAGTATTTTTCTCAAATAAACTTTAAAAAATGTTAGGCAAAACCTTTTTCAATTAATTTTTTAAAAAAATACTTACTTAGTCATTTTCTCAAAAAGTTTAGTCAATTAATTCAAAATGATATTCATGCTTTAATATATTAAATTGGTTTAAATTATTATTTCAAAATGAATTAAATAAATTCTAATTAATCTAGTTTTATTAATATTCTAATCACTTGTATTTCGAGTCAAATGTTTCATTTTTGGGTCCCTTTCTCTAAAAAATAAAATAAAAAATAAAAAAATGCGTCATTTATTTAATTATCTTCTCAAAGTTCATCAAATATTGTAAGTTATTATTTTTTATCGTTATTTTCCTAAAAAATAGTCAAATATATTTTAGTCAAGTCGCAGGTCAACCGCATATTAGCGGACACTTCGAATGCTTAAACCCTTATCGAAGTGTAAATTGAACCCCGAACCTTCTTTGGTATCTTCAAATGATTTTTTCTGTTTAAATCTTTGAAAATTATAAGTTTTCTTAATTTCTTTAAAAAATTAAGTGGCGACTCTTTCTAAGTATTTCTCAAATTGTTTTATACTTAGATCATTTCAAAAAGTGATTTTTTCTAGAGATAGTTAAATTACAGCACAACAGACTAAACTGTAGGTTGTTCTTAATTACTGCTTATTGGTGTTCGAGAGAAGCCAATTTGATTCGGGATAAATTGTTCGAGAGAGTTTATCCCCATTTTAAGTTAGCTTAGTCACTGATTTACAGCTATCTACTATCAGTTGCAATTACCCATTCGTCTACCTTAGCCCATAATCCAATCACATCCCAATAACCCGTCTCCTTACTTTTTCCTTAGTGTTAATTGTTGTTGTTGTAGCTGTTAGTTACAATCAAAATCTCCTGTTAATTGACACTTGTGTCACCCTTAATTTGAAATATGCTTTTATTTGTAAATGTGTTTACCTATGACTGACTTGAACATATTCTTGCTTGGCTCTTGATTCTCAAACACGTACCACTCCTTGTGGGAACGATCCCAACCCAATTGGTTGGGTTATATACTGACTAACGATTGTTTACTCTTAGAACTAGATTAAGTGTCGTTGAAACGTTATTAATCAAAATGGTGTTGCTACTGGGGAGTGATGTTGGTTGAGAATCCTTAGTTAAGTTGAATTTTGTTCTTGTTAGTCATTGTTGAACTTACTTAATTCTATTTTTGTTTGCTTGTTTGTGTTTTGAAACAGTAAGTATGAGTGTGAACGGCAGCAATGGTAGCCAAGTAGGCCACCAAGATGGCATCGAAAACCTCAACGATGTCAATGAACCTAATGCTAATGACCCCCATCTTATGGGTGGTATTGGTGCCATTCGCTTGCCTCCGGCCGAAGGGAATGCGGTGTTCCATATCACAATTACTATGCTGCAGCTCTTGCAATTGAAGGGGTTGTCCAGTGGTTTGGCTCATGAGGATCCCCATGAGCATATTAGAAATTTCGTGGCTGTTTGCGGACCGTTCTCCTTCAAGAATATATCCCAAGAGTCAGTCCGGTTGAGGTTGTTCCCATTCTCTTTGATGGGAGAAGCGTATAAGTGGCTGGCTGAATTGCCACGTGAATCAATCACTTCGTGGAAGGAGTTGGTCACCACATTTAATGTGTGATTTTTTCCTCCTTCAAAGATGATGACTCTTCGGGACAGCATTCAGAGTTTCAAGCATCTGGAGGGCGAGCCAATACATGAAACTTGGTTGCGATTCAAGAAGTTGGTGCCCCAATGCCCAACCTATGGCTTGCCTGACAACGTGTTGCTGCAGTATTTTTATCGTAGCCTTGACTCGGTAAACAAGGGTGTTGCTGACCAACTTTCTCTGGGAGGTTTGATGCAACAACCTTATGTGATAGCAACTCAGCTCTTGGATGGCATGACCACAATTAATCGGGATTGGTACACCCGTGAAGACCAGGTCTCCCCTCTTACATTCAAATTGACCAAGAAGCAAATGGAAAAAGACCAAGAGAGGGACCATATAATGGCCAAGATCATGACACAACTTGATATTTTGTCCAAAATGTCATGGGAGTTGGTGCTCGAAATGTCAATGTTGTGGGTGTCGGGTGTGCTAATCCTGATGAGGCAAAGTTTGAGGCTTTGTACAGCGAAGGGTGAATTTCCTAACCAACTAAGGTGGTAGTTATCATTCAAACTACCCGAGGCAGGGTGGTAAGCAAGTTTGAACCGGGATGAATGTTGGAAGGATTGTGATCGAGAATGGAGGGACCGAAATCCAAATTGGAAGGATGGGGAGAAGGATAGGTATGTGTCTCCCCATGAGCGCCAAAAGCCAAAGGATTCGGAAGGTGGCCGGTCTGAGGATATGATTTCTCATATCCTCAAAAAAGTTGAGGGGTTCGACAAGATTTTGAAAGAAATGAAAGAATATGTGTCGACCCTCATCCAACTGTCACCTCTCATTCAATATCGATCAAGCAGTTAGAGA
>NW_026036462.1:0-608 GCF_019186545.1 Solanum stenotomum
GCCAAACTTCACCTTCATCAGAATCCTTAACAGCTACAGCTGTAAGACTCTTATGATGTTGTCCAGTGCCTATCAGTTGAGGAGAGTTCAAAATGTATAAACCACCATCCTCTTCACCAATCTCATTCACTCTCCCAGTGAAGAGATCTTGGAGAAGAAAGAAATAAGGGTAAAATATAACACAACAATTCAATTGTCTAGTTAGTTTAGCCACTGAAAGAAGGTTGAAGTTAAAATTTGGCACACATAAAATATTCTTAACCACATCACCTTCTTGTAGTTTAGAACAGTCGGAGTGTGTGACTCTAGATGAATCACCATTTGGAAGTTGAACCTGTCCTGAACTCATCATTGTTGATCCATGAGTCAATACATTTTTAGTTCCCACCATATCATCAGTTGCTCCACTGTCAATAATCCAATTAAAACTAGAGGAATTGAACTTAGAGTTTCCTGCAAAAATACCTGCTGCATTGGCATTAATGTTGGTAGATGTTGTAGTTCCTTTATGGATCAATGGTTTGTTCAACATCTGAAGGACCTGATTATACTGATTAGGTGTAAACTGTGGAACTGAACTAGCTCCAAACCCTGAACCATATTGTTGT
>NW_026036463.1:0-3115 GCF_019186545.1 Solanum stenotomum
CCCCCCATATCGGTGCTCAATACTACTCCCAATAATATATACTCTTTCTCAAATGTATAAAAACATACTCTTTCTCTAGTTTGAGATAATTGCTCAAACTGTCCTCTTAAAATAGGTAGCTGCTCTTAAACTCATTACTCATTAGAAAACAAGGTTTCTCTTTGTTTAATGTAAAAGTACATCCTGGGTTGAGATAATTACTCAAAAGGAACCTCTTTAAGAGGTAATTGCTCTGTACTCAATCTTTCTTAAAACAATTTTAACTTTGTTTAAAAAAAGTATACTCTTTTTCTTTATGTAAAAATGAAACATTTGAAAAATACTTAGTTCCCTTATACTTTTTCTCAAACTCATCTTTACTTCCTCAAAAACTCAGTTTAAACAATTATGTTTTGTTTAAAAGATTCTCAATAAAAATTCAATGAATACTCAAGAATAGGGTTCATGTAGAAATATAGACATGAACGAATCAACTCAAGGATCTCAATAACAATATAGAAAACTCAATACTCAAAACTCAACGGTACTACTCATCTCAAGAATACTCAATTCATATGGTACATGCAGAAATATAGACATGAAAGAATTAACTCAAGAATCTCAATGCATAACATATAGAAATTCAATAATTAGGAATAAAATTTCAAAGAGAATTAGGAACTCAATATCACCTCGTCTCAAGAATACTCAAATCTAAGGGTAGAATCCTAAATTACTCTTTTACTGATTTGAAAGTAGATGTAGGGTGTGAGGACGAACTAGTTCAACATTATGATAACTTTACATACCTGAAAGAGTGAAGTTTTTGGTGAATTCGACGAAACTCGAAGAACGCTTGAACCCTAACTTTTCTTCTATTGGAACCTTGCTCTAATGTCTTGAAATCTTAATGAATGTAAAAGAGTTGATTAACACTTTATAAGCCCTTAATTAGGTGCAAAACGTCATGGTTTAGGCTTAGAATATGAGTTAAAACGACGTAGTTTAAGTACCAAACGCATATGGAAAAGACCAAAACGACTCCACCTTAAAAGACTGATGAGGTGCCTTAAAAGGGAGGCTTTACATACCGATTAAGGCTTCACGGCCCGTGAAGTACTTCAAGGGTTGTATAGCCGATCGTGAAGCTTCACCTGCCTAACAAGGCTTCACTAAAATGGGCATAAATATTTAGTTCGAACTCAAAATGAGACAAACATGGTGGCGTTGGAAAGAGGACTCAATAAATTTTAATTTGATAGGCCATGGGCCACCTAATTCGTTATGAACTGAGAGATATAGTTGGTTGAAGTTGACTAAGTAAAATCTTATGTTTAATCGGTAAGGAAGATTTCAACTCAACTTGGTGCTAGGGGGTTCTTGTGACCTTAATGCATATCCAAATCCATTACACACTAAAGAATTGACCCTTACACATATGAACAATTTAGGAATCACCGGACACGATCTTATACGTAAATGAAGAATTGTTCAGGTCTTAACTTAGAAATTTTTGGGGTGTTACAACCTCGCATCCCCGGCCAGGCCAGCTCCTTGGTAGTTTAATCAAAATATCGCAGTCTAAAATTGGTTCACTAACATAATACATGGGTATATAACAATCATATCATCAATAAAAAAAGTTGAATAGGTATTCAAACTATCTATGTGTCCTCACTTTTTAAGAGAAATGTCCCATCACACAATCAACTCATCATTTTTTAGGCATATAATTAGAAAGATATATACTTTTACTCTCACAAACAAATTCACATGTATACAAGATATATACCACAAGAGTTTGCCGTTAGTGTCATACTTCATTAATAAAACCATCCTTGACCAATATAGCACATCAAGGCACTAAGGATTCATATAAAAAGTATGATCATATATCCATGTTGACAATGTTAACTTAATGTATTTTGAATAATGACAGAAAATCAAGGAAAGCAAAATCTGCGAATGTCTACAAAAGAAGGCAATAAGATAAATCAACAGAGTGATTCAAGCAGAAGATCTGGATATCATACAACCTTCATCAAAGGAGGATAAATGGATACTACATCAATCAGATATCTATTTATCAGAAGCCAAAAAGGAAATGACAATTAAGATGATAAGACAAATTAATTTGAGTCAATCAGATTACAAATCACTAGAAGCCAAACTGGAAAAAAGAAATAGACAGCAACTTAAGATGGCAAGAAACATCAACAAAGTATCAACTCACTGATCACTAAAGATCACTGGGATTCGAAGGAATTTTGCACAAGTCCCCAACCAATTTCTGATTCAAGGCAGAACCAAAATTGGTATCTCAAATCAAGGAATCATTACAAATCCTTGATTGAAGGAAACTCCCTTGGGTTTTCTTATTAGAGCAAAAGTCACCTCAACACTCAGCCTATAAATGAAGAACCGAACAGACGACAAAACTACGCAACTTCACTTAAACTTATAATTGTAATCTTCTTTCATCTTTCATAAAGCTTTGTACACGTGAGTGAACAATTGTAAAAGAAAAAGAGAAGGAAAGATTATGAGTGTAGGTTATGCAAGTAGAGGCAGTGTCAACATAGAAACTCTGATTTGCATATCAGACAGGACTTGAAGATTTCTCCTCCTATACAAACAAGTTCGCAACAAGCTATAAAGGAAACCCTTAAAACCCAAGGGGACTGGACTAGGCACCACATCGGTGATCCGAACCAGTATAAAAACATCTTGTGTCATTTTACTTTCAGTAACTTATCTTGTTTTATACTGTGGAACTAACTTGCAGGTGAGTTGACTACTTCTCACAGGAAGTCGACTAAAGGAATTTTAATTCACCCCCCCCCCCCTCTTGACTTTCAATTGGTATCAGAGTAGGTCTCACTATTTCAGTGTTTAACCACACATGAGCAAAGATCCAATGACACACTATCAGATTCCAAACGTTTTACTTCAAGATGACATTCTTCACACCGACCACCATACTTCAATGGACAACATTACTCTCATTGGAAAGACAGATTCAGAATCTTTGTTCCTCAAATGATCATCAAGCATGGATAGTGATCAAGAAGGGCCCAAAGCCTATTCATGGACTGACTAAAAGGATGTCACTGAAAAGCCATTTGATCCTGAATCA
>NW_026036464.1:0-274 GCF_019186545.1 Solanum stenotomum
ATTTCGATCTTGCTTAGTTACTGTCCAGGGTCGTTGCACCCGGGCTGACCTTATATTGCTTGACATGGTTGATTTCGATGTGATTCTGGGCATGGATTGGTTATCCCCTTATCGCGCTGTTTTAGATTGCTTTTCTAAGACCGTTACCTTAGCCATTCCCGGTATTCCTCCGGTGGTGTGGCAGGGATCTCGTGGTAGCACACCAGTTGGGGTTATCTCTTTTATTCGTGCTAGGAGGCTAGTGGATAGCGGATGCTTATCATATTTGGCCTAT
>NW_026036465.1:0-802 GCF_019186545.1 Solanum stenotomum
TTGCCACGATGACAATGATTACTCAACGTGCGTGATAGAAAATTATGTGATGACATAAATAATGATGTTAAATTTACTTATATATATAGTTAAATACAGTTTTGGGAACTCAAGGAACTAAGTTTGGTTAGATTTAAAATAGTCCCTTAAATATATTTTTGAATAATTTATGTTCTTAAAATTTTTTCAAGAGTGTGTACGATTTATTGGGAATTATGAAGAAAAAAAGTTTTATTTTTAATGTGAATTTATGTTTGCAACAAATTTAAAAGTGACAGAAAATAAATTGTAATCACAATAAAATAAAAAGAAACATAACTTTTTTGATAAATAGTGCCGGTACAATTTTGTTCTTCCCTTGATTCTTCCCTCATAAGATATTTATCCATGATTCGCCGTTAGTGGCGTATTTCTCGAAATAGGATGATTGATTTTGATCTCTCTATGAATATTTCATGAATTTGCGGAATATTCGAGATGTCTTTTTCAAGAGAATATAGTACCCTTTATATACTAAAGTTTAGGGTTGAGTAGCATTCAAGAATCCTAATTGGAATTGAACACTTGTTGTAGAGTCACACAAAATTTCAATGTCTACCTAACATTTAAAAATGTAGTTTCTGCATATATTTTTTTCGTGATATTTTTGGTCAGTTTCTAGTATCTAGTTTTTTCATATTGGCTAAATTAATAGAGGTGGGAAAAAGTGAATTGATTAACTAAAATACATAAATGAATTAAAAAGAGAGAAATCAAAGGAAAAGAAAAAGTTCAAAAAATTAAAGGTCATGGCTTTCCCTTT
>NW_026036466.1:0-314 GCF_019186545.1 Solanum stenotomum
ACGACCTAACTAAAATGACCCTTTTAGATAAAGAAAAAAAAAAGAAAGAAAGCACATATATACAACATGCCATTATTGAGCCGAAAGCATCTAAACTTTTATTTCTTAACATTTAAATTACAAGGGGGCTGGAACCTATTCAATAAAAAAAACTCTACTTAAAAAAAAAGAACCTAGAGGAAGCAACTTTAACTAAATAAACAAGTTTAAGGCTTAAATGATCACCAATGATCCACTTAACTTATCACCGAATGGAAATAACAGATTAACACACAACTTGAGTTTCTCATATATTTAAATTTCATATTGAAGCA
>NW_026036467.1:0-595 GCF_019186545.1 Solanum stenotomum
GATGGATCCGACTTCTAGATCTTCATCCTCATCAAACACTTGCACCCCATCGCGGGCAACTTGGGTACTATTTGGTTTTGCTGGTTTTCCTTGTTGCTCACATATAAACTGTTTTTACTAGTCATCATGTGAAATATCAAGAAGGTGCTTTGTTAGCTGTTATGTACTTTTGATATTTCCGGAGGTGGAAAGCTGATGTTGAAGAGTGTTGGTCTTTTGAGCATTTTAATATTTATTTATTATTAATTTGTCTCACATAATTTTGTCATTGGCTCAATACCCATTCTGCCACAATTACATGGAATAGAGGACGTGGGAGTTATGGCATTTCATTGCTACAACGGTATGCATTTGTGCCTAATTACTTAGTGGTCAATTAATGACCATATGTATTATGGACTTTGCTGCTTTCTGATGAACGTTGCAGTGAACGTTAGCATAGTCAAAGTGTAACACTTGGTGCATTTGTTATCCTCTCCTTTATTTCATTCTTTTATTCCTCCATTATACCTTGTAACCTATGTAACTCTTAAGGCCATTTATCTTCACTATTTACTACCCATTATTTTCTTATCAATTGGTAGGAAGACTTCCT
>NW_026036468.1:0-275 GCF_019186545.1 Solanum stenotomum
TCTACATTTGTCTAGTTAAATTTTTTTAGAGATAAGTGGTTAAAACACACCTAAACTATACCTTTTTTTTGAGTTTCATACCCAAACTATTAAAAGTGTGAGAAACACACCTAAACTATTTCACTTTAGTTTGAAAAACACANCCCACTTTATCCGTCACTCCTTGAGACAAATAATATTGAAATAATATTTTTTAAAAAAATATTTTTAAAAAAATATCTTTTTTACTTATATTATAAAAAAAAATTTAATTTTTTCAGGAGAATGGTTCCCGT
>NW_026036469.1:0-571 GCF_019186545.1 Solanum stenotomum
TCTCATTAATATGCAATCTATCGGGTATCACTACTAAAAAAACAGTGAATACCGACCTAAAAATTTCCGACCTCAAATGGAGGTCGGTAATTTCCGACCTCCGGAGGTCGGTATTTACAAGTAGTCGGTTTTTATTCAAAATAAAGAGGGAAAACCAAATTCCGACCTCCGGAGATCGGAATTTTTCCCGGAAAAAATGAATTACAATAAAAATACCGACCTCAAGAGGTCGGTATATTTTATATTTAATTGAGAAAATAATACCGACATCAAGAGGTCGGTTTTTATTGTAATTCATTAAAAATTCCGATCTCAAGAGGTCGGAATTTTTTCTCAATTAAATATTTTATAATTCCGACTTCCGAATGTCGGTAGTATGTAATTAAAATACCGACCTCATGAGGTCGGTATTTTTATTTCATCTAATTACTATTAATTAAAGCGACATCCGGAGGTCGGTATTTTTATTTCATCTAATTACTTTTAAAAGCGACATCTGGAGGTCGGTTTGAGGAAAGCGGGAAAACCAAATTACGACCTCTAGAGGTCGAAAATTTTCTCAGAAAAAATG
>NW_026036470.1:0-571 GCF_019186545.1 Solanum stenotomum
AAATGGCCGTAACATTCGGCTCGAACGTTTGTTTGACGCAATCTTTTTTTTGAAACCTCGTATTTTTTCAAGATCTATATGAAGAACCAATCTCCTTTGTCTGACTTTACTTTTATTTTTTTCATCATATTTCGACGCGTATAAGAATCAGTAAAAGGCGTTTTTGGGAAAGTCGGCACGCGCAATCCGCCTTTAGGAAGTTTGGCTGCGTAGGTCTCGAAAAAATACGCGGATTCAAAAAAAAAATCGCCTGAAACGGACACCCGAGGCCCGAGTTATGGCCGTTTGAATTTTCATAAATTCAAAGCCACCTTCCACCATTAAGATGCTGAATTTCATATGGCCGTAACATTCGGCTTGAACGTCCGTTTGACGCAATCTTTTTTTTGAAACCTTGTGTTTTTTCGAGATCTATATGAAGAACCCATCGCCTTTGTCTGACATTCCTTTTATTTTTTTCATCATATTTCGACGCGTATAAGAATCAATAAAAGGCGTTTTTGGTAAAATCGGCACGCGTAAACCGCCTTTAGGCAGGTTGGCTGCGTAGGTCTCGAAAAAATACGCAGAT
>NW_026036471.1:0-428 GCF_019186545.1 Solanum stenotomum
TCAAGTTCTAATTTCAAGTTCAAGTTCAGTTCTAAGTTCAAGTTCAAGTTCTAATTTCAAGTTCAAGTTCAAGTTCAAGTTTAAATTCTAAGTTCAAGTTCAAGTTCTAAGTTCAAGTTCAAATTCTAATTTCAAGTTCAAATTCTAATTTCAAGTTCAAGTTCTAATTTAAAGTTCAAGTTCTAAGTTCAAGTTCAAATTCTAATTTCAAGTTCTAAGTTCAAAATTCAAGTTTAAATTTCAAGTTCAAGTTCTAAGTTAAAGTTCAAATTCTAAGTTCAAGTTCAAGTTCAAGTTCTAATTTCAAGTTCAAGTTCAAATTCTAAGTTGAAGTTCAAGTTCTAAATTCAAGTTCAAGTTCTAATTTCAAGTTCAAGCTCAAGTTCTAAGTTCAAATTTTAAGTTCAAGTTCAAGTTTTAAGTTCAAG
>NW_026036472.1:0-645 GCF_019186545.1 Solanum stenotomum
AGAAGATAAGTGAGAAAAATTAAAAACATCGATAGTAGTAACATGATTTAATAATGAATGAAGCATGATCACATATAAGACAAAAAATATAAAAATACAAATATGAGATAAGATATTAACTATAGAAGAAATATATAACTTTGAATTAACTACAAAAGATATGCTATTAGGAATGCCATTTTTAGAAAAATTATACCCACATATAATAACAAAAACACACTGGTGGTTCACGACACCGTGTAAACAAAAAATAGGAGCAAAAAGAGTAAATAATAAAAAAAGAAAAACAACAGAATGGATAAAAGAAAGTGAAAAAATTACACAAAAATTAGAAAATATAATAGAAGGAGACCCTGAAATAGAATTAATTATATTTTTTATAGATAAAGTAAAAATAATTCAAGATAAGTTAGAATTATTATATAGTGAGGATCCTCTACAAGGATGAGAGAAACATAAAACAAAAGTAAGAATTGAGTTAATTGATAATAATAGTATAATAACCCAAAAACCATTAAAGTATAATTTTAATGATTTAACCGAATTTAAGATACATATATATGAATTACTAGAAAAAAGATATATACAAGAAAACAATATTAAGCATATAAGCCCGGCATTTATTGTAAATAAACATAGTGAACA
>NW_026036473.1:0-538 GCF_019186545.1 Solanum stenotomum
CCGGTGATGACTTGGCTCCGCAGCCTCTCATGTCTGCCGTGTACAAAATGATTGCTACTGTCATGCTCCAGAATGGTTTCGAACCAGGTTTCGGATTGGGGAAGCATTTCCAAGGAATCGTCGAGCCTATCCAAATTCCTGCCAAAGGAGCAAAGTTTGGTTTGGGATATGTCCCAACAGATGACGAAGCAGAGACGAAGAACAAGAATGTTGATCAAGCATTGGCCAGGTCAATTCCTCATCTGTACCAGTCATTCCCAGTGCGAGGATATGTCAATGATGATGGTATCGGGGAAGGAATCCGTGGCCTTTTTGAGGAGATTGATGCGGTCATTGAGGAAGAGGCTGGGACATCAGGCATCCGTGACGCAGAACCTGATGAACAATTGCAAAACTGGACCTCCACACCACTCCTGATTTTCCACTCATCTGGGTAGAAAAGACATGTGTCTTTGTTTGTTTTAAAATCGGTGGTAGTCCGGAAGAGGCCCGAGACCCACCCTTTATGCGGTTTTATTTGTTTAAAGTTTTTAAATTC
>NW_026036474.1:0-6020 GCF_019186545.1 Solanum stenotomum
TATTTTATAATTTTATTTCCATTTTTTTCTGATAATAAAGTGAGTTTTAAAAAATATTTTTACATAGTTACATACCGAAGAAATAAAATAACAAACAAAAAATAAAGGCTTTATCATAGTGAAATTCATGTTTTGTGCAACGGATATTCTTGACATTATCCATATGAGGAAAATATTACTAATAAAATTACAAATGTTCGGATTCATTAGCATTAATACAATCGACGGAGTGAATATCATTTAAGTCAAATAAATATTCGGACTCATTAGCATACGTTCATCAAATACAGTAAAACTATACTAAATTGATACTCGATAATTAATAATCTCTAAGATAATATTTTTCTCCGGTCCTGACTTGAGTCAATGCAAAAAATCACGCATTTTGATAAGATAATAAGATAATTTATTTTCAAAAGACCTCTATATAAATATATGGTCTCATTAATATTATAAATTAATAATTCTTTACAAGTACAAACAGGGGCGGAGCCACCTTGTACTAAGGGGGTTCATCCGAACCCCCTTCGGCGGAAAATTATATTAATTATACATGGTTAAAACAAATTTTTATGTATATATAGTAGATGTCAAACCTCCTTCGGCTACTTCGTATGTATATTTCTACAGATTTTGAACCTCCTTATTGAAAATTCTGGCTCCGCCACTGAGTACAAATATATCTAAGACCATTTAGTGAAATATGATTTCATTGTGTTTTGTTTTTTGTTAAAATTTAAATCTAGTTGAAGTTTATCTCTAACTTTTCTTCTTGCATCCAAGAGTTTCGGTATTGTCTTGTCGAACTGCACCATAAAATTGTAAAGGATTTTAGATACAATATGTGCTTCCTTACGCGTAATTGGTTCCAAAGGTATTATATCATTTTCAAAAAAATAAATTACAATGAATCATACACATACATTGTACTTTATGTATAATGAATTTATTTTTATGTGAATTCAATAAATATGATACATAAATTAGTAAAATATAACAATTTTAACATAATCAAAATTAACCTTCATTGAATCTCAAAACACTTTTTAAATTAATAAATATTAATTTATCGATTAAATAATACCTTTACAAAATAAAAATATTTCATAGTTCCACTTATATTCGTTTAGCGTACTTAGGAAAAGAAAAGCAATATCAATATGTAATTTAAACAAGTAAACTTGATGATATCTTCATAATTTACTTGAAATATAATACCCCCACACATACGATTCCCTAGAGCACATTATTGCACTATTCAATTATGCCTCCGATATTAGTTATATTTATTTTTTGCATCATATGTTAGTGTTACTTTTTCTTTCGTCTCAAAATATTTGGTATTTTTTATTGGGAAAAATGATAAATATACTCTCGAACTATCGTAAATAATATACAGATACTCTTCGCCATATTTTTGGGACATCAACACCTTGCCGTCAAAAAACTAGAGCATATAGATGTCCTTTATACTAACAGACATACACGTGTTATAATCTTATCCACCGATCCGATATTTATTAAATATCGGATTGACGGATAAGATTGCACCACGTGTCCCTATTTAGTCTTCCGTTAGAGTGAAGGACATATATATTCTAACTTTTGGACGGCAGGTGCACCAATGTCCCAAAAATATGATGAAGGATATTTTACGATAATTTGGGGGTATATTTGTTCTTTTTTCCTTTTTTATATTTATATATAACTCATCAAGAAAATAGTAATTAAGAAGGTATTTGACTATTTACCCTCATATGTGTGATGACTATAATCTCTCCTCATTGAATACTCATAGTTTTCAAGAATAATTACTATTAAGATTAGAATGAAAAAATAAATAAAATTAAAATAACAAGTATTTTAAAACAAATACTTTTAATAAAGACGCAAATATTTTAAGACGAAAGAAATATTTATTAACAATGGTGTAGATCACCCACTAATAATACATACCTTATCTAATTAGTATCAAATTTTACCATATGATATAATCTAATTTCTTCCGTCCTTTTCCCTCGTATCCCTTATTACGAATGATATATGTGGAGTCATTTTATTAAATTTAATTGCATATTTAAGCCTTTTCTTGATCAAATACGTGTCAACCATCAAAAAACTAACTCCCAAGACAAACACACTAGCACACTTCCAATTTCTCACATTTTTTCTTATCCATTTTGTTTTTATTTGGAAAAAAAGTTTGAAATGTGTTTGAACTTTGACCTATTTAATATTGTATTTTAAAGATATATAGTTGCTCATCAAGATAAGTTACTATTTATAATGATTACACTATTAAATAGTTTAGGAGTAACATGTATTGCCCAAAGTTTGGAATTATTATAACAATTTCGATCAAAGTTCAGATATATTTCGAACCCTTTTCCCTTTTTATGTTCTTCATTTCAATTAGCTATATTATTATTATTATTAGGGAAAAAGGACACCCTGAAGTATCGTAAATGGTATGCAAATACCTTCCGTCATACTTTTGGGACATTGGTGTCCCTGCCGTCCAAAAACTAGAGCATATATACCATTAGACTAATAGACATACACATGTCATAATCTTATCCATCGACCCGACATTTATTAAATATCGAATTGACGAATAAGATTGTGTCACGTGTCTCTATTTAGTCTTCCGTTAGAGTGAAAAACATATATACTCTGGTTTTTGAACGTTAGGAGCACCAATATACCAAAAATATGACAAAAGTTATCTGCATACCATTTACGATAGTTCAAGGATATATTTATCCTTTTTCCCTTATTATTACTATTATTATATATAGTATAGGGCCTGCACTTAATAGTTCCAATAATAATGATATTTTTTTCGGTAGTTTAATAATGGTGTACAAACCACACAAAAAATAATCAACTAGGCTGAAGCTGCTCAGTGCGGCGACATAAGCAAAGGTGACTTTGCCATTTTCCCTTCCATTATCTCATTGAATGCGAGCAAAATTCTTCTCATCTTCACTATACTGTAGAATTTAGAATGACTGGAGTTCATAATATTTGGTTTAAACACTTAGAAAGTCTCACTCTTGTAGAAAATTCAGATACAATTTTGTTTTCCGGTGGATTATTTATTGAACCATTGATTCCTTCTTCAATTACAAATAATTTTCTAAAAATATCATCAATTGATGATTCCAGTGAGTTACATTCTCCCTTTTCTCGTCGTAGTGGACCAATTTTCCGGCGAGAAAAAAAGAGTGGTCGTGCCGGTTTTGGGGGTAATTTCTTGTGTTTGAGTTTGTCAGTTAAGAAGAATACTGAGGTTGTTGGGAATTCCAGTGAATGTTTGTTGAGTAATGGAGACGAGAGTTCAAAGGTGGAAGAGTCTAGTGACGGCAATGGGGATGTGAAGAAGCGAAATATTGGGTTACGGGGACGTGGTGCAATGAACACCAGCAAACATTTGTGGGCTGGAGCAGTTGCTGCAATGGTGTCAAGGTTAGTGCTTTTCTCCAGTATCTGTTTTACTTGTCGTTTATCCTTTTAGTAAATACTTCGATTTGCTGCACTTAAGTAGCCATAAGGTCCGTGACACTCTATCCTCCCAGACGACACTTGTGGGATTACACTGGGGGTGTTATTGTTGTACACTGACAGCAGTTTGAACTTACTCAGAATTTCAAATTAGTTATTGGGGATCTGTTGTTGATACCCTAATATTAGGTGTATCACTTTGTTTTG
The DNA here is from genome assembly GCF_019186545.1 of Solanum stenotomum. Lineage (NCBI taxonomy): Eukaryota > Viridiplantae > Streptophyta > Magnoliopsida > Solanales > Solanaceae > Solanum > Solanum stenotomum. The sequence goes on from NW_026036474.1 coordinate 3,712, forward strand.
TAAGTGCCATTTGGCAAGTTGTGATTGAATTTTGAGATGAGATATATAGGAGGGATAAGAGAAAAAAAGAAGCTACTTTATGTAGAGGAGAGAGTTTTCAATACATCATTATCTTCTCTGTGACGTAGGAATAATTTGTCTCTGCCAAATTTTGGATTGAAGAAAAATAATTACTGCAGCTTATGGTTTTTGCTAATTGATGTTATTCTTATCTATATATATCTTTGGGTCATCATAATTTCTTTCTTAGTCTTAGAGGGGACCTTTTTCTTCTTTCGAGTGGAGTGACATTATACAAGGAAATCCATGTTAGGTAGATTACAGATTAAAAAGATTGAATGTAACACAGTCACAACTCACACCTAGTCAAGTACCCATATAAGGAGAGAAGTAGTTATTTTCTTGATAACCAAGGGGCGAAGTAATTATAAATAAAGTTATCCTGCTTTCGGGAAAGTTAGATCTCGAAACCCAAGTTGTTTAACACCCCCAACCTTGCCACTTTGACCTCATTGCTAATCTGGTAGGGAGTCTTAATAATTTGAACAGTGGATATGGAATTCATTCATAAACTTGCTCATGGCTTTAGACATTCAAACTAATTGAAAAATTAAGCTTAGTTGCTATTTCACTGAAATTAGATCTAGTGTTTGCTAGGAGCCTTTTGGTTAGACACTTGTTTGTGAAGGAACTAATGTGAGATTTCAAGTTGTTTTAGAGAATTCCAAAGTAACCTAAAAAGACAAATTAATTACAAGGTTTATTGGAATGAAATGAATCTGAACATAATGGAATGGATGTAGAGGATTTATATAGTCAACACAACTGGTTAGTTAATGCGTAGTTGATTGATGATTGACTACTTTTGGTGTTCGCTGAGTAAAGTTGTCGCAGTATGCATAACTTTCTATATATATATATATATATATATATATATTGAGTAACTCCATAATTGCTTGGGGTCTAGTGCAGAACAATGACAAATGCTTTGTAGGAGGTGGAGATAAGAAACAAGATGTGCTGCAAACATAGTTTAACTTGTCAGTCTCCTATTTAACAGAGTGGATTTTCATCATAGCCTGGAGGAATTATTACATAGCTGACCTTTTTTATTGCTTCCTTGCACTTCATCTCCTATGTAAATACTTAAACCGTGGTAGGGAATTTCCCATACTGCCTTTGAGGTAAAATTGCTTGCCATCTGAAGTTTACCTTCTTTCTTCCTTGTGCACATTTCAAAAGCAAGTACAATAACCAGGGAGCTAGATGGTGTGTTCTTTTAACAAAATATAAGGAAAATTTTTTAAATGCACGAGGGCATTCTTTGATCCACTTAGGATTCCGTTTTCTAGTCTTTTCTTGCTGGTTACTCTTAAGTGGCACCTTAGGAGATTTTCCCCGTGGTGCAACGGGGTGTTGTGCATTCATATCTTTTGGCCCCATAAATAACTACAGAAAAACTAAGCGTGAACAGAAGAAGCAAAGTAAATTTTCACAACTATATTACTGTAAAAGAATGTATAAACTGGCTTATTTGTTTTAATGGCAGTCGACTGTCTCTCTTGGTCTTGGTTGACTGTGAAAGCTTCCAGACCTTCTCAGTTGATCCTATCTACAACACTGCCATATCTTTACTTGCATTTGAAAGATGGAATTCTAAGAAACAAGGAATGGGCCATGAAGTTTCAAATATATATAATAGCAAAAAAGCTGTAAATATGGATAAATTTGAGGGAAAAAGGGGTTGATTTTCATTAACAGAAAAACAATAGTGCAGAGAGGACTGAATTTTCAATATAGGATATTGATAAACTGTGAATATGGAGGTAATGCCATGAAAGGGGATGGTTTCCATTAATTGTTTTTCAAATGTATAAGTGCTGGGAAATGGATGAGTCTTTGTTGGAGATTTATCCTGATATTCTTCTACCTTGGGGTAAGAAGCTGTAGTGGTTAATCAAGAGAGATTAATAACAGTAAAAAGAATCTTAGGCTCTGTCAAACAAGTCACATTGTGGACATATTTACTTTAGATAATCCGATATCACTATGCTGCTGTTACGAATGAAAGTGTCATGGGTCTAGTTATGCTTCTCTTGTTGTTTTAAGGTAAAAAAATGTCCAATGAAACATTAGGATATGGTGTGGTGTCTGGTCTTACCTTCCTTTTTTGATATGGTAAATCCCACCACTTAAGCTCTCCAATTCAGGAGCAAACAGTGGCCCTTCCCCTATTTTGTTTCCTTGGTGACTCGAAATCCCAACCTCATTGAGTTAGTGGGCCTTTTTTACTAGGCTATCCCTCCCTT
>NW_026036475.1:0-735 GCF_019186545.1 Solanum stenotomum
CAACTGCTTGTGATTTAATTTGATTAAAAAAATATATACAATATAAGTGAATATGTAATAACTGTCAATATGTAATAACTGTCAAAACAAAATAAAACAATCACTTACATATTTCTTCAGGTATTTCTTAACTTGTTTAATCCCTGATCTGTCAATAGGTTCTTTAGGATCTAGTGAAGGAACATGAACATCGGGTACATTAACACCTGAAATTGGAATTGGACTGTTTTTGTTTGATTGCACAGCCGATTGTTCAGGTTGATTAACATCAATAACATCTGGCTTAACGGGATGAACATTCTTTCTCCTCTTTGGAGGGGGTGTAGATGATGTAGTTGAAGCGCGTCTTGATCTCCTTAAAAAATGATCCGTAGGATTAGTAGAAAAATCCTCAAATCCGGAAAGTTCTTGTGGTTGAACAAGCTTGGACTTGGCAGCTGAATTTTGATGTTCATTATGAGAAGCATCAACATTACCAGGCAAATCAAGTGATGCCATTTCCTCGGATGTTGGATGTATATCATTGCAAGAATTCTGGATTGCGTATCCAAACCAACATAATAAACAAGATTATGTAACAATAATAACAAAAAATGATACATTAATATGACATTAAAATTTTTCATTATACACTGTCAAAACATATATTATACCTGGGAGAAGATGCTAGACATAAACATGCCAAATTTTGGCTTGACTCCCACAACACGCCAGTTGCATATTCTAGGTATAAAA
>NW_026036476.1:0-909 GCF_019186545.1 Solanum stenotomum
TCAGCTTAGAGTCAGAGATAGCGACATTTCGAAGACAGCCTTCAGAACTCGGTATGGTCATTTCGAATTTGTAGTTATGTCATTTGGACTAACCAATGCTCCTGCAGCTTTCATGGATTTGATGAACAGAGTGTTCAAGCAGTACTTGGACTTGTTCGTTATCGTCTTCATTGATGATATCCTCATTTACTCTAGGAATGAGAAAGAACATTAAAGTCATTTGAGAGTTGTTCTCCAAACTCTCAAAGATCGCCAGTTATATGCAAAATTTAACAAGTGTGAGTTTTGGTTGCAATCAGTTGCCTTCCTTGGGCATGTTGTGTCTAGTGAAGGAATTCGAGTATATTCCCAGAAGATAGAAGCAGTGAAACAATGGCCCAGACCTACCTCTGCTACAGATATCAGAAGTTTCTTGGGACTAGCAGGTTATTATAGAAGGTTTGTGGAAGGATTTTCATCCATAGCCTCTCCATTGACTAAGTTAACTCAGAAAAAGGTTAAGTTCCAATGGTCAGATGATTGTGAGAAAAGCTTTGCAGAACTAAAAACTAGGTTGACTACAGCTCCTGTCTTGACTCTACCAGAGGGTTCAGATGGTTATGTGATCTATTGTGATGCATCCAGGGTCGGCCTAGGTTGTGTGTTGATGCAGCGAGGTAAGGTTATAGCTTATGCTTCCATACAGCTTAAGGTACATGAGAAAAATTATCCAACTCATGACCTCGAGCTAGCAGCAGTGGTGTTTGCACTTAAGATTTGGAGACACTACTTGTATGGTGTTCATGTAGATGTGTTTACAGACCATAAGAGCCTCCAGTATGTATTCACCCAGAAAGAGTTGAATTTTTGCCAGAGAAGATGGCTAGAGTTCCTCAAAGATAATGATATGAGTGTGCATTACCATCCTAG
>NW_026036477.1:0-743 GCF_019186545.1 Solanum stenotomum
CTACGTCGATCGGAAGACGAAAAAAACCTAGAGCTAAAAGGAGACGATGGGAAACTCCTTAAAACCCATAATGTTTGTTTAAATACAGCTGCAGGTACAAGCAAACAAGTTAGCGATAAACAACATAAAAATGCGAACTTAAACAAGCTATTCGTAAAACCATTTACCCAAAGGACACCTAGACATATGTCCATAGAACCACAAACATCTACATACGCAGATAGTTTGTAAAACCAAAATGAGAAAAACGCATATAACTACATCACACAAACCTATATCGAAAATATACACAAAATCCAAACATATTTAAACCGCAACCCTATATCAACTACAAAAGAACTAAACTAAGATTATTTGACGCAAAAGTTACAAGGATATAACAAGTTAATTGCACGATCAAAAACTAAAGCTAATTTAGTAAGAACATGTTACAACTACGGACTGTTAAATAAGTTAGTGGAATACCGGAGCTACACAAAGCATTCGTCACATACAAAAGAGTTACAAAAGGAAATTTATTTTATATAAAATTCTATACAGCATCAGTGGAGATATTATATGAGAAAATAAGACCTCCAATACAGGTTATCAGGATAGGACTAACTAAAGATATGATTATACCCGAGGACATCGGACAACAAGAAGAGATATGCAAAATAGAGATACCAAGTTTTTATGTCAACAAAAGGATAATTGGTATATCAATGATTATACTAGAGCTAGCATATAATTATTTAAACGGA
>NW_026036478.1:0-231 GCF_019186545.1 Solanum stenotomum
CAATTCGACTTGGGAAAGGTTCAACAAAGCCAAGTAAATGTGAGAGCTTTTGATGGAGTGCAGAGAGACACAATAGGGGCAGTAAATTTGGATATTCAGATTGGGCCTGCAGAATTCAATGTGGAGTTTCAGGTGTTGGACATCAATACCAGCTACAATTTGCTTCTGGGAAGGCCTTTTATCCACATGGCTGGGGCTGTGTCTTCTACCCTTCACCAATTGATGAAATTT
>NW_026036479.1:0-991 GCF_019186545.1 Solanum stenotomum
TTAGTTAGGCGATACTCTTTCCCCGACTATAGTTATCCTTATTTTTCCCCGATGTTACGACTTCACGAGTTACATCGGCGACACTAATTCTACTTCGCGATTTGAATTGGATTTTCGATTTGGTTCCAAGGACTTACTTTGATTGGCTAAGTATGGACGGCGTTCCATGGACATTTATGAGTGTGGATCGATTAGGACTCTTTCAGCAGCTACATTGGCACCTTTATAGAGCATCCGGTTTAAGGTCCGGCCTCTATTGCCCAGATACTTATATAGAGCATCCGTTTAGAGTTCCGGCCTCTATTGCCCAGATACTTATATAGAGCATCCGGTTAGAGTTCCGGCCTCTATTACTTGATACTTGTGATTGGTTACTTGGGTACTTCTGCTGAGCATCCGGTTCGAAGTCCGGCCTCCGTACTGTCAGATTTTACTAATTAGGGTTGAGGTTCTGATTCATGTTCTTCGTTCTTGGGTTCTTTTATGTAATTCTCTTTAGTTATAGTTATTCTGTGTACTCGTCGGGCTTATGGGGGTCTGTTCGGGTTTTCACTTAACTTGCGCACGAGTGTACCTTCTGGGCTTATGGGGATCCAATTAGGTGTAGTTAGCTTATAAATTACTTTAGTTAGTTCTTTGTACACTCGTGTGCTTTCCCTTGTTAGTTAGATTTTAATTCTTGACTTCGGTTTTTGTTATTCCTTCTTTTCATATTGCCTTTACTTTTCAAGTTCAGTCGGCCTATGATGCCTACTGGGTACCTGTTGTTTTGGTACTCATGCTACGCTCTGCATCTGTTTCGTGATGCAGGTCCGGGAACTAGTAGCCAGCGTTGATCGAGCTTGAAGCAGTCTGATCCGGAGACGGGAGTGAGCACACGACGTTTTGCACTATTTCAATCTCCATCTGTATATATAGACTTGTCTTTTACCTTTCGAGACAGTCCACTCTCTGTTGTCTACTATTGGGACTTGTACTCATTTTGTTAGTA
>NW_026036480.1:0-6072 GCF_019186545.1 Solanum stenotomum
AAAAATACATGTATATCTAGTGTGATTCCCATGTATTTGGGATATATACATGACTACCTCACTTGTCTTCCTCCCCATCTCGCTCGCCTCTCTTCCTATTTTAATATATCTGGTAGCAAAAATGCATGTATTTAGGTGTATCTTCCTCAATATATGACACTTGATAGGAACCTCTTATGAGTGGTAAAATTAAAATACCTAATTAGTTGAAAATATAGATAAAAAAAATTAGTATATATGATATGGATATATGTCTAATAAGATAATTTTCCCTTTTAATTTTTTTTATAGTAGATTTAAAGAGTCTCTCTATTGGTTGAGCAGTTTTGATCATTTAAGTTTATCAAAAATGAGAATTGACTTCGTCAGAATTTATTAATGTAATGAGAAAAAATAATTTAATGGAACTCATTTAGAAATACAAAGTTTGTAATTTATGTTATTTTGGTCTTCTTCTTTTTTTATGTCTGATATTTTGATTGAAGTATTTGATGTTTTTGGTTAATTGTTTTTCCACAGTTCTAGCGAGTTTGGTAACTATTTGATGAAGTCCAATCATATTTAATTTTGACAAAGTTAAATCCAAAATTGCTCAATTAATTTAAAAAACTACTTTAAACCTACTAGTAGTTTTGTCAACTTCTCGTCCATTTTATGTATGTCTTGCTAAGTTAATATTGTCCTTCACAATGAAACTTCAACCACAACTTTTTTTAATAAAATTACTGAAGATAATTATACGTATCAAATTTAATTTTACAGATAAGCAAAATTAATCAGTTGATGTTTATAGTAAAATAAGTATTAATAATTTTTCTTATGATAAATGATTAAAACACCCTCAATTTTTTCACCGCAATTATAAATTTAAGAATATTTTGTAAGAAAATGGATGAAGAAAGAATATAGATTGGAGAGTAGGTACGAATTTTTTTTGTCTTTAAAAAGGTATTTTTGAGAATTACAAAAAAAATAAAAAATATTAAAGATAAAATTGTGAAACTCTTGATTTAACTAACAATGCATATAAATTGAAAAATCATAAATTGGACTTAATCAACTTATGACTTTCATTTCAAAAAAAGAAAACGTTTTTCTCACGTCTAGAAATAGTATATCAACAAACATCTTTTTTTCCTATTAAATCAAAGTCTTTCGTATTTTCAGAAATAATATGTCAATAAATATCCTCTTTTTCTAGNCTCTCTCCTCCCTCCCCCAATCGCTCGCCTCTCCCTTCCCTCTCCCAATCTCGCTCGCTTCTCTCCTCCCTTTCCAAATCTCTCTCGCCATAATATACAAGTACATATGTATAATATACAATTATCTAACCGAAATACATATACAAAATAATATAGGCCAATAAATACCCTTTTTTTATTCTATCCAACAAAAGTCTTTCATATTTTCAATTATAATATGCCAATAAATACATTTTTTTCCTAACCTACCAAAGACTTTTTTTACTTCTAGAAATAATATGCCAACGAATACCTTCTCTCTCTCTCTCTCTCTCTCTCTCTCTCTCTCTCTTTCTAGCCAAATCGAAGTCTTTTGATAGCATTTACCTCATTCATGTTAAAAGTAAAGTTGTGGTCTCTTTCCAATGAAAAAAATAGTTTTATTTTTAAAATAAAAACTAATATCATATGTTTGGCCATAAATATAAATTAGAGTTATTTTTTTACTTTTTGTGAGAAATATGGATTAAAAAAAATTAAATACTTTTTTGTTGCTTTTTATTTTTTTTTTAAAAAAAATCTAAAAATCCAATTTTTAAAATTTTATGCCCAAACATATTTTTTGAGTTCGATTCTTAAAAAAGAATCATAGACAAACGCCGAAAAATATATTACTTATAAAACATGATCCACGAGTATCACGATATATCATGGAAAATACAATTAGATCTTGTCAAGTTAATAGGGTCCTTTACAATGAAACTTCAACCACACAACTTATTTTTATTTTTTTGATGTATAAAATAAGGTTTACAAATCACAAGGAATTCATATTATGTACCTGAAATAGTGAAATCTTTCAAAGGATAAAAATTCTAGCAAAAACTGAAAGGAAAAGGGCATAAGTAGTCTTATTAATCCTCTATTTTTTAAACAAAAAAGTCTTAATCCTCTATTGAATAAATTAATTTATCTTAACTAAAGTGATTTTGTGAAGGATAGAATAAGGGTAAAATAATCTAAGTATAATTATATAAAATATTTTCTTGGTTTAGGAGATAATTCAAAATAACTTTCATACAAATAATGGTGGCAATGTGGTGCTTAAAAGCTTATGACAGAATATCTTGACAATTTGTTATAGTTATTTTGAAAATTCGATTTCTCTAAAATTTGAATTGAATTTTATCGCTGAAAATTGGTAGTCTATATCATATATATATGTATATATAAAACATTTAGTACTTGGAACTTACTAGCTTGATTCATTTTATGGAGGGCAAACTGATGAGGAGAATGAGTCAAACAGGATTCAAAGGCTTTTAGACTGTCAAGTTTTTGAAATTGAAGTATGTTGGACACCTAATTATGTGAACCGCACATCAAAATGCGAGCAAAAATTAAAGGAATTAGATATATTCGTAAAGGAATTAGATCCAAAACTGACAATGCATGACATGAACTTGACATATTCCCGCATTCAATGTATACATAGGTTTATGACAATGACACCATTTTGTCAACAATTATTAGAGGTATTGGAATATATATTCATGCATGTTACATATATTTATACAGCTTTGCTCAATAATTAATTTTGAAAGACAAAATGTTATATTTATTCCCTCAATACTACTGTTGTTTCTCTCTATAAATTATTGTTTTTTCTAAACTTAAATTAATAACAATCTTATATATTCAAGGTAGACAAAGATAGAGATATGAATTTATATATGGAACGTACGATGCATTATTCGTGTAACAAGTCAAGCTCTTAGTCTTAATAAAGCCAAGCACTAAATTAATATTTCATTTTCATGTCAATGTCAATATACATAATACCATTACTCAAAGTCAAAAAAAGACAACGCATGTGGTTGGTCCACCAGCTAAAGAACCTCCCAATTTAACATAGTATAAGGGGAAAAGGTAAAAAATATCACTCAATTATGTAAAATATTCTAAGACCTTATTGTCGTGAGTGGCACCCACATTAATCACCTGGTGGGAGAACAATCTATCCATCCAAAGTTAATCCAACACAAAATGTCTCAAGTCATGAAAATAAATAGTAAGAAAATAGTTTAAAACAATTAAAGAATTGAGTTTGTATAAACTCAGTCGTTAGTCCAAAATATTGCGAAAATAAGACCTCTAGAAACTGAAAATCGTAGTAGCAAAACTCTATTTAGTCAATAATAAGGATGCAACCCCGAAAGCTAGGAAACATAAACTAATAATCTAAAGTTTGTGTCTGAAAAGATAGGCAAGAAGATGTAGAGGAATCCATGACAGTCTGGAAGAGTAGCTCACCTTGGATTCGAAGTCAAACATCCTTTAACAGAGGTCTCATATCAGCCCCTAAAAGATGTTATGTACTCAACAAAAAAAAACAGGTGCAATATCAATACACAACCAGAGTGTACTGGTAGGATCACTCTGTCAATTCCAAATCATGAATGTAAACAAATAACCACAACATAGTAAACATTAGCCAACACATATAACAACAATCACAATCACATAAACTCACAGTCACAATAACATGAATTAACAAATACCTAGAACATGTCCCACATGATTACAATTACAAGAACCCCACCCTATCGTGGAACCACAAATATACATACCTGGTCCTCTCAAGGAACCCACACACAAACCACTACAAGAAAAGCTGTTAGTTAAGACCAACATTTAGGGGGAAGCTAGTAATCTCGTCTCTAAAGATATATGTATTAGGACGATATTATATTCCAATCCTTATTTATATACTTTATTGCGAAGATACTAAATCCGGTCCCTAAAGAACTAATTAACTAGTCCCAAATTCTAATTGAAGGACTTAAGCAGGAAAATATACTTCCACCCTAATTAATAAATTAATTCTTAATAAGAAAAGCTTTTCTTTTCACCAAAATTTCAGGCGCCAAATTTTTTTCATAGAAACAAAAAAAGTAAAAAACTCCCCAGTTTTTGAAAAGTAAAAATCTAAAAGGAAATGTCTTTATTTTCTGGAATATGGTCGCAACTTTAACCTAGTAATCTCTTCAAATCATCAGGATCGACGCTTCTATAGTATTTTTCCAGCGAAACTCTGCCCCAATCTCAACAACAGTGGATTTCCATAGCAGCGGTGTCTTCTTGTTGTGTATACGCAGTTCGGTGGAAAAATAGAGGTTTGCTTCCTCTTCTAATTTAATCGAGTTGCTTATTTCTTTCAAAAATTGTATTGATGACATTTTTTCTTGTTTTATTCAGGTTACTATTCTTCTTCTTCCTCTTTTCTAACATTAAATAGGGTTTAAAGTTTCATAATCTGCTCAGTTTTCTTATGTACAATAAGTAAAAGATTATTGGGTTGAGCTTTCTAATTGTTTACTCGATTTTGTGAAGTATATTAATATTTAAATAGAGTGCATATGGTATTTGAAAAGGTTCATAATCTGCTCTGTTTTCGTATTTGATAGTCTGAAGATGTATTGTATCTATAAACATATATACCTTTTCCATATAACTTATTAAGCAAGAGAAATATGGGCGTGTACATATATGTCACTTCATCATATTTAAAGACGAAGGATCATGATTAACCTAGAAAGAAACAATTTTTCTATTTGTCTTTAGAATTTAATCTTTTATTAAATCAATGGCTGCCTTAGATAAAAATATTGACCTTTTTGATGTTTTTCATGTAAATTTTCATAGAGTAGGAGTTAGGACTCGAACCATCTCATTTCCACGGCTAACTTTCCACAATCTCGTTCTGGGCACAAAAGGTTGAGTAGGTTGCTTTTTTTGTTTTTTGGAAGATATCACATTTGAACCTGAGACCTAATATAGGACAATGTCTAATCTTGGATATATTATTAGATATCACACTGATCATTTGTCTGATGCATGAAGTAAGGCCTATGAATAAGCTGCTTGTTTGTGGTAATTGGTTAACAATATTGCTGGCCTGGCAGATTGTTTAAATAGCTTGATTATTATCAGTTACATATTAAGTTTAGTACTGAAAAGTGCTGGGTCAATATAGAAGGATTGTATAGTTGACTTGAATCAGTTTTGGGATTAAGGTGTCGTTTATTGATCGACTTATTAAAACAGTTCAAAAGTGAGGTTATGGGGAGTAAATTTCATTCTTGTCTACTATACGTAAAAACTTTTCTTGTTTGTTGAACTAAAATCTCAGGCAATTAGTTGTGTTGGTTGCAGGTTCTTGTAATTGTTCTGGATTTGTTTCTTTTAGGAGTAGTGTTTCCTGGCAAACATAGATGTGCAAGTATTTTTGCAAGATGTTGATCCAAGCTAGTTTTACTAACTTGTTGAGATTGTTAATTGATAACCATTTTATTCTCGAGTTATGGTTGGCTAACTTGCGTCCTGTTTTTGTTCTTACATTGATAAGGGTATTGGCTGGTGAATTAACTACCCAATGATTTGCTTGTGGACAGTTAATCAACTAGGTTTGTAGTTATCTCAGTTTTCTTGTCAGAATTTCTTACATCCTTTACTGATAATAATCAAACTGTCTAAGCTACTGGTAAACACAACCAGTAGCTACCATTCCTTTTCAGGTTATCATCCATGCCAATTCTTGTTTTCATCCAAGAAGTTGTCTATCAATACCTTGCCAATTCAATAATTTCCTTCAAGCATATGAAGTGTAAGGACATATAAAGATCATTTGGCCCATGCTTTCTCTTCTTGTGAAACACAATGGACGGTCTTGATTGTTAATAATTCCCCATTTAGTAAGTCTATCCTTAGTATATAATCTCTCCAATGCAGCCATTCTGAAAATAAATAGCCANATTTGGCCCATGCTTTCTCTTCTTGTGAAACACAATGGACAGTCTTGATTGTTAATAATTCCCCATTTAGTAAGTCT
>NW_026036481.1:0-731 GCF_019186545.1 Solanum stenotomum
CTTATATCTTTGATTTCCATCGATTATTTTTGGATTTTAACATCAAAATTTGAGATCTCAACTGAAAAATTTGGGGGTTTTTGCCTAATCCGAATTTAATAGAAAATTTGAGTTTGTGAACTCATTTCAACTCCTTTTTCGAAACGGTTTTCACTATTGGATTCTAAATTTCTTGGGGAACATTTTTCACTAAAAATTTCCAGATTTCGAGAATATTTTTCGGAACGAGATTTTTTTGACCATTTTACCCTTTTCTCCAAATTTCACGATATTGATGTTGTTAGATTCGTATTGATTGTGAGATTCCATTTATGAATAGATTGTGGTGATTTGGAGCGTGCTCGGCAGGGTAAAACTCAAATTTGAGTTACTAGTTGAAGTGTTTTGAGGCAAGTGACTTCTAAACTTTGTTAAACTCTTAGACTACATATGACTACTTTCCTAATTGTGTTGGGGAGTAATGGGGATTGAGGATGAGTTTTATTTGTTGATTGAAATTATTGTAAATGAAAGATGGGGAATAAAACGAGCTAAGTGTGTTATATATGACTTGAATTTGTTGAATAAGTCATGTGATAACCGATATTGAGGAGATAGAAGAGCATGAGTAAGCTATGATTGATACAGACATTGATGTTGAGACAGACGATGTGTAGTATTATGATGTGGTCGTGATATGGTTGTGATTGAGACAGACAATGTGTACTATGATGTGGTCGTGATATGGTTGT
>NW_026036482.1:0-1007 GCF_019186545.1 Solanum stenotomum
CCACCACACATTAATGTTGTTCCTCCTTGTGTTGTACCTATTACTGATCCTCCCTGTACCATCTGGTGATGTGATAATGGATGCTAGGAGATCCACTAGGGCATCTAAACCTCCTATTTGGCAAAAGGACTATGTAGTACCTAAAGCTCATTATCCAATTGGTAATGCTTTATGTTATTCTGGACTTTCTCCTTCTTACCAATCCTTCATAACTCACACATCCTTAGAAACTGAACCTACATCTTATGGTGAAGCTACTAAAGATGATAGGTGGGTTGAGGCTATGAAAGCTGAAATTACAGCTTTGGAGGACAATAAAACATGGAAAGTTGTCACACTTCCCACCTAATAAAAGGGCTATAGGTTATAGATGGGTATACAATTCTTTCTATTGCAGCATCTAACAATTGGGACATTCATCAAATGGATGTTTATAATGCTTTTCTCCAAGGAGATTTGCATGAACAAGTGTATATGACTCTTCCACAGTATTTTGCATGTTCAGATAAGGCAGGGAAGGCATGCAAATTGCTAAAGTCTTTATATGGACTCAAACAGGCTTCGAGGCAGTGGAACATCAATTTGACTACTACTCTCATTGAGTCCAATTTCTCTCAGAGTCACTTAGACTATTCTCTCTTTACAAGGAAGGTTGATTGCCACATTGTAGTGGTTCTTGTATATGTAGATGATTTACTCATCACTGGCAGTCATGGTGGCCTTATTCAAGAGACCAAGGATTGCTTGCAGCGTGCTTTCAAGATCAAACATCTTGGTCCCCTCAAATATTTTTTGGATATTGAATTAGCTAGAAACAAAGATGGTATTCTCATGCGTCAATGCAAATTTGCTTTGGAACTGATTTCAGATGCTGGTTTATCATGATGTAAGCTTGTCTTAGCTCCTCTTGAATTGAACCATAAACTCACATCTGTTGAGTTTGATGTCCATGTTGGTTCCTCTGAAGATTCTTTGTTACCTGATCCTACCAGTTATCAAAGACTTAT
>NW_026036483.1:0-444 GCF_019186545.1 Solanum stenotomum
GTCGACCTAGTTCAAAATGCACTAAAAACTGGGATTTGGTTTCGCTCTACGCTAGTTGACTAAGAGTGGCTTTGAAAGACCGGGAACCCAAGTGGACAACTTAGGCTGGAATTCACGACAACCATTGGACGCATGACGTACCAATAAATTGCCGATCCTTCCGAAAAAGGGTTGAGTATAAGAAGTTCGGCTGCGATTATGCAGAAACCGTACTTAATATACTATACATACAATAGGAAGATGCCATGAATGCAATTACAGTTATAACAAATTAAACACGTTGAGAGCAGATAAACAATTTAGCAATTAATACAATTAGTCAAACAAGTCAAATCTTATGGTTAGAACTTAATTAAATCCCCAGCAGAGTCGCCATTTCTGTTTTACTTAAAAATATATGTAAAAGGAAATATGATTGTGTTTTCGAAAAACCGATTAAACTTA
>NW_026036484.1:0-440 GCF_019186545.1 Solanum stenotomum
TAGGGCTTAGGGTTTTAGGTTTAAAGATTATGATTGAGTTTTTTTCAGGTTTATAAGGGCTTATGATTTTCTTAAGGATTTCTTAGTTTTAGGGTTTTTTAAAGTTTTAAGGGTTTTTTTTTTTGGTTTCTTTATGTTAAGGGTTTAGTCCCTAAGGTACTATGGTTTAAGGTTTAGGGTTTAGGATTTCGGATTTTGGGTTAATGTTTTTTTTTAGGTTTTCTGTTTTTTTTAGGTTTATTATTTTTATCATTAGGGTTTTTAAATATTTTTAGGTTTTCTTAGGGTTTATTAAGATTTTTGATTTCTTAAGATTGAGGGTTACTTAGGATTTAGGGCATAAGATTTTAAGTTTAGGATTTTTTTAGGGCTTAAGGTTTTAAAGGTATTTATTGTGTTTTTTGGGGTATTATTGTAATGACCCTCTAGGTCATTTTTTT
>NW_026036485.1:0-161 GCF_019186545.1 Solanum stenotomum
GTATAAAAAAGTAAAATATAAAAGAATAACTAATTTTTTATATATAAAAAAGGGGTAATATTACGTGGCAGCGCGTGTTGATTACTACCTAATATGAATCTGGGTATGAGTTTGTGGGGGGCTAGATATTTCACTTTTAAAAGGTTCAGGGGGGTGATAGG
>NW_026036485.1:212-331 GCF_019186545.1 Solanum stenotomum
GGGGGGGGGGGGGCTTTTGGCCATTTTCTTCTCTTCCTATAAACTCCAAAGGTTTAAATGAATAACTAACCAACTAACGCGGAAGTTTAACCCCTAGAACCTGAATGTCATTGTACCAA
>NW_026036486.1:0-980 GCF_019186545.1 Solanum stenotomum
CCTCTAAAGGTTGATTTTATATATATATTTATATATACTTTAATTACATATCAACAGAAGTTTAATTTAATAAATTTAAATATATATGCATATATATATGTATATATGTATACATATATATATACATATATGTATATATATAACTACATATCAACAGAAGTTTAATTTAATAAATTTAAATATATATGTATATATGTATACATATATATATACATTGTGTATATATATATATATAAACTCACCTCTTGAGTTTGATTTTATTAATTAAACATATATATATAATTATTTTAATATAAACTCACCTCTTGAGGTTGAATTTATTAATTAAACACACACACACACACACACACATTAAATTTTAAGAACACAAAATAGTCCTCCGGAAAACGATTTAAAAAAAATTAAATCAAAAGAGAAAATAATACCGACATCAAGAGGTCGGTTTTTATTGTAATTCATTTTCTGGGAAAAATTCCGACTTCTTGAGGTCGGAATTTGGTTTACCCAGAAACCGCAAACCGACCTCCGGATGTAGCTTTTAAAGTAATTAGATGAAATAAAAATACCGACCTCCGGATGTCGCTTTAATTAATAGTCGAAATAAAAATACCGACCTCATGAGGTCGGTTTTTTAATAACATACTATTTAATTTTTACCGGCATTCGGAAGTCGGTATTATGAAATATTTAATTGAGAAAAAATTCCGACCTCAGGAGGTCGGAATTTTTAATGAATTACAATAAAAACCGATCTCTTGATGTCGGCATTATTTTCTCAATTAAATATAAAAAAATACCGACCTCATGATGTCGGTATTTTATATTAATTTATTTTTACTATTTAATTTTACCGACATACGAAAGTCGGTATTATAATTTTTTTTTAATTTATTTTACACAAAACCTATTGAGAAAAAATAAAATATTGTTATTTATTTTGTTTTCTAATACTGACATCAAGAGGTCGCTTTTTATTGTAA
>NW_026036487.1:0-248 GCF_019186545.1 Solanum stenotomum
AAGATGATCCAGAAAATCCAACCATAAAGATGCATTTGTTTTTGTCTAATTCAAAATAGTATGTAAATGTATGTAATTAGCACTCCCACATAAGGAAATGTTAAACTATGTAAGTATCTCACTGAATATATAATGAACAAATTTGGCAGCTATAATGTGTTTAAACTCATTACTTATAGATCCATTATAAATACACTATTATTTGAAATCGAAATGTACATGAAAAGTAGTTATTTTTTCTTTCTTGT
>NW_026036488.1:0-263 GCF_019186545.1 Solanum stenotomum
GTGCATGATGATTCTTAAAAGTTGATAATGTGCACGGTTTCAACTAAAATGTCCGTTTTGCATATTTTAAGGATTTTTATGCATGGCTTCCATACTTAGTGCAATTTTGTACTAACCCATAGTTTCTACATTTTTCTATAGGTGTAGGGCCCGGTTGTTGAGGTGTACTTCTCCTATTGTCAAAGCTTGGATTGATTCTCTCCACACTTTTGGTGAATCCTCATGGTTCGAGGAAGAGAGTTGTTCTTTTCTAGTTTCTTTCT
>NW_026036489.1:0-336 GCF_019186545.1 Solanum stenotomum
TCACCAATCAACGTAACTGTTTTCCAAAACTTTCATTAACCTTTTTAAAATTAGTTTATAAATAACGGAAAATTAAATAGTTTGAAATTGCAATTTAAGATTATAAAATAAAAAATAATTTGATTAAATTTTTAAAAATATGTGTAAACTTACTCAGTAACCACCACAAAAGTNAAGTTAAATTTTTCTTAATAAAAACTGCAAACTCAAATAAAAAAAATTAAAACAAAATAAAAAAGGTCAACCTCTGCCCCCAACACAATATACATATACATGCATAATCTCACACATTAAAAAAGGGCAAAAGCTTTGGAGAGAACAATTAAGAAAAATAAT
>NW_026036490.1:0-383 GCF_019186545.1 Solanum stenotomum
CTTCTTTTGAGTACCTCCTGCTCCAATTTGTAGTTGTCCATGATGAATTGTTTCAATCATCTAATGAAATAATCAAATTATGATAAAACTTCCGAACGGTTACAACCGTGTGGGAAGTTATAAGAGATTATTAATAATATTAATTAATTAATTAATAATTAATAATTATTAATATTGATTATTAGATTTTTAAAAACTAAAAATTCTAGAATATTTGTTGTACTGATTTAAAGAATTAGTTTTCAGAGGGTGTGGAGTAGTAGTTTTGAGATGGTGTTTTCTAATGATAAGGTTAGTTATTTATTGAAATTCAAATTTTTAAATTATTATTTTTTGAAATTATGTAACTTTTTTAATTATCAAAATTGCAAACTCTTATGTAA
>NW_026036491.1:0-780 GCF_019186545.1 Solanum stenotomum
AATTGTTTTGATTTTTTTCTTTTGTATTGAATGATGCATTAGATGTAACTATTTTCAAAATTTAAAGGTCGAGTTGAAGGACATGCTCGTTGGCTTCAAACATGTGGCTGGTAAGATCAACCTAGCGGATTTTTTTCCCATACTAGAAAAGATTGATCCTCAAAGAATAAGGTATCACGGAAATATCTATATTGATAAGTTGTTTAAGCTTTTTGATGATTTGATAAATGAGCGACTGGAGGAAAAGAAAACGAACCATGATGAAAAGAGTGATGTTTTGGAAGCGCTTCTCAACCACAGTGCACAAAATCCCAAAGAGATCGATCAAAATCATATAAAATCCATGTTCGTGGTTCGTGCTCTTCTCTTTTATTCTTTTAATTATTAAATATGCTAGTTAGTTAAAATGATTTTTCAAGTTTATCTGAGAGAATTATAAAAACGTTACAGGACTTAATTATGGGTGGTACTGATACATCTACAATTACATTAGAATGGGCAATGACAGAAATACTAAGACAACCAGAGATTATGAAGAAAGCCCAAGCTGAGCTTGCACAAATCGTTGGAAAAGGAAAACCGATAGAGGAAGTTGATCTATCCCGACTCCCTTACTTGCAATTTATCATCAAAGAAACATTAAGAATGCACCCACCATCTCCATTCTTAGTCCCCCGCAGAGTAGACCAGGATGTTGAATTGTGTGACTATATCATCCCCAAGGGTTCACGAGTACTAGTAAATGTGTGGGCAATTGGTCAAGATTCTACTTTTTGGGAG
>NW_026036492.1:0-452 GCF_019186545.1 Solanum stenotomum
GTAGTAAAAGGGGGGTATGTACACGAGCATACAGGCAACAAAGACAAGCAATCTAACTAACTCCGTCGGGCTCCCATAAACCCGACGGGTACGCTCGTGCACAATAAAAGAAAGCACCTGCACGGACCCCCATAAGCCCGGCAGATGCACTGACAGTTGAAGTAAAATAATGGAGCTAGAAGGTCTATCACAATATTACCAAATTCCGGACTTTTAACTGAACCATTCCCAATCATATTCCAGGATTACATTACGTCCCAGACTTTAATCGGAATCTCTCCAACCTCCCAAAACCTCAACCTACAGATGAGAGTAATCAAGACTAAACTGAAGCTTTAGTGAGGAATTGGGAATACACCACGTGCAAGATGGACCACGGACTCGAACCGGGTACTATAGCAAATGAGTCAACCTATATGGGCTTGACCACGGACTCGAACCGGGTGTTGTAG
>NW_026036493.1:0-224 GCF_019186545.1 Solanum stenotomum
GAATGGCTCCAGCTGAGCTTAAGGAATTTAAAGAGCAGTTGAAAGACCTTCTAGATAAGAGCTTCATCAGACCCAGTATTTCGCCATGGGGTGCACCAGTGTTGTTCGTGAAGAAGAAAGATGGTTCTCTCAAAATGTGTATTGACTATAGGCAGTTGAACAAAGTCACAATCAAGAATAAGTATCCTATCCCCGGGATTGATGAGTTGTTTGACCAACTTCAG
>NW_026036494.1:0-224 GCF_019186545.1 Solanum stenotomum
AAAATGTAGATCAAATGTAGTAATAATGTGCTACAGATAAGAAGAATATGTAAGTGTTGTTATCTCCTGTATTCAGATTAGCAAATTAGAAATAATGAAAGATGATTAAAACCAACAAGTCTCAGACCGAAATAGAACGAGCATATAAAACATTGCTAGATGTCAAGTTGAACATGGACATTAAGGGAAAACAAGAAAATATCAGCATGTAAGAGTTAATTGAC
>NW_026036495.1:0-529 GCF_019186545.1 Solanum stenotomum
TTGTTTTTCTTGCTCATCTTTTTTTTTTGTGATAATTCATTCTCACTTGAGCTCTCAACCTCTCTTTTTTCTTCTTTTGAATTATCATTTTTCACTCCCTTCCTCTCGTCTTTTTTTTTTTTTTCAAGTTTTTCTTTCAACTCTCCCATTTTTCTATATTCCTCTCCCACTTGAAAAGGAGAAAGAGGGTTAAGAATGTGCTTTTTACCATCCTTAACAAATGCATATTTATTGGACCGTCCATCATGTTTTACCCCTACGTCATATTCCCATGGCCTTCCCAACAACAAATGACAAGCTTGCATAGGTACAACATCACAAAGCACTTCATCATGATAGCTTCCAATCTTGAACTTTATCAACACTTTCTTGGTCACCTTGAGTTCACCACATTCATTGAGCCATTGCAACCTATAAGGTTTTGGATGCCTTCTTGTTGGAAGTTTCAATTGTTCCACCATAGATACACTAGCAACATTTGCACAACTTCCACTATCAATAATAAAGAAACATAGTTGCTCTTGAACCC
>NW_026036496.1:0-810 GCF_019186545.1 Solanum stenotomum
AGGAATATTATTCAAAAGAGGAGGAAACACGGTTTTAGAGGCTTATACAGATGCGGACTATGCTGGTTCATTAGTGGATCGAAGGTCAAGTTCTGGATATTGCACCTTCTTAGGAGGAAATCTGGTGACTTAGAGGAGTAAAAAACAAAATGTAGTAGCTAGATCAAGTGCAGAATCTGAGTTTAGATCCATGGCGATGGGAGTTTGTGAGTTGTTATGGCTAAAGATAATCCTTGATGATTTGAAGATAAGATGGGAAGGACCTATGAGGCTATATTGTGACAATAAATCAGCAATAAGTATAGCTCATAATCCTGTACAACATGATCGCACTAAGCATATTGAGGTAGACAGACATTTCATTAAGGAGAAATTGGATAACGGACTCATTTGTACGCCATTTGTATCTACAAAAGATCAGGTTGCTGATGTTTTAACAAAAGGATTGCCAAACAATATGTTTCAAGATCTAATAAGCAAGCTAGGAATGGAAGATATCCATTCACCCGCTTGAGGGGGAGTGTTGGCTGATAGAGGATTTCCAAGACGATATTCTTGTCATCAAAGATGTGATCCTCTAAGATGAGAAGATATTCTTCATATCAAGATATGATCCTCAAAGATCTTAGTATAATTGTGGTAATCTAGAATATCATATCTCTGATTCTTTCTCTTAATGTAAAGATTTAGGTGATTCTATTCCACAATCTTTTATGTATATATAAAGCCATGTACATGACATAGAAAGATATGAATGAAATTATTCAATAATCTTATTCCACAAAGATTATTAAACTGAACAATTAAAAA
>NW_026036497.1:0-514 GCF_019186545.1 Solanum stenotomum
CTACTACTCTTTAATTAATTAAAGTGGGCATCACTACCTTTCTCATGGCGGCTAACCAATAGTTGTGTTTTTCTTTATTTTAATTATCATGTGTCACCATTTTTCCTTGATTACATATTTTAAAAATAAAAAATAAAGTAGTATATATAAATAATTAACAATTTAGTATGGTTAAAAATAGTAAAAACTACATAAAAAGTACTACATATTATATTACAATAATTAACAATTAATTGACACTTTAAATTCTATTAATGCTATATAAATAACGATTAAAAAGGCAACATATAATATTTAAATATATTTAAAAATAATATAAGTAATACTATACTTAATATGCTTAAAAATAGTAAAAACTACATAAAAAGTCCTACATATTATATTACAATAATTAACAATTATTTGACACTTAAATTCTATCAATGCCATATAAATTAGGATAAAAAAGGTAACATATAATATTTAAATATATTTAAAAATAATAGAAGTAATACTATACATTACAATAATTAAC
>NW_026036498.1:0-799 GCF_019186545.1 Solanum stenotomum
CACTCAAATTATGAAAGTGTGATAAAATGTAACGACGGAGAACAATACAATACATTCAAATATTGTACGGATTAAAACAATATAATACTACAAATTTAACACAAAACAATACAATACGATACATTATGAAACTATATGTAACCACCATCCAAATTATTTCTCTGTCTGTCAAATTAGATGTTTATTTACCACTGTAGTCTTTCTTTGATAATTGGCAAGTTGATAATTATTTTTAATTATTTTATCCAATCGTATAATTAGTTTCTCAGTTTAATTTGATCTACTGTACTTGAAAGATGAAAAAGAAAGGTACATTGGTTGTGGTGGTTATATAATTGGGTGTTGTTACTCAAAACTAGACCCCACTTCTTACAACATGTAAGAAGTTTTTGGGCAAGAATCTGGTATTATAAACTTTTGAGGTAAAACCATTTATTGCATAGATGGTTGATAAATTTCATGCAAGAAATCTGTTTTCCATTTAACTTTCAGATTTGCCTTTTTTGGAGCTCAATTTTTGTTCAACCATGGGTGTCTACTTTATACTATTCTTCCCTTGAACCGAGCGTCTATCAGAAACAGTCTCTCTAGAGACAAGGTATATGTATACTCTACTCTCCTGAACACCGCATTATGGGATCATACTAGATATGTTGTTGTTGTTGCGTGGGCATGAGTCAAGATGCACAAGGAGGTTAGGACGGGATCTCCAAAACTGATGTTTGTACCTGAGTTACCGATTCTACCCGTCATTGAATATATATACATTAGGGGTGTGTTTGGTATGAAGGAAAATGTT
>NW_026036499.1:0-637 GCF_019186545.1 Solanum stenotomum
ATATAGAAGAGGATATCATTATATAAGACGAACGAACCAGCAAAGTTTGTAGATGAAGTAGGTGTGACACCCATTTGCAATCAAATGCTTTAACAAGAATTGCAAGGTACCTCAAGTGAGGGAATGACTGAAATGTAGCAGCCAAAGAATTGTCCAAGTAGATATTCAATAAATATAAAGCCCGAACAAGTCTTAAGTTATTAAGCAAACGGAAAGGATTCTTACGGTCCAATATACTGAATCTCGGATGAACAATGAACTCCTGATCACTTTCCTTGAAATCACTTGTCATAGTACGGTCATGTATGTACATGCATAACCTTGGTTCTTCTGGTTGATCATGTGGATAACTATACGGCACTATGAGCTGCATGAACTTTTCTTCTGTAATTTTTCTCAAGCAAAAGTCACGAACTTGATCATGAACCATGCAGGATTTCATTTTACCATTGAATTTTGTTGTAGAAACCACTACGAGGTTTCTGCCAACAAGATCACGCAAGCAAATATCTGATAATTCTTCTAGCTTCAACGTGTCAATGTCCTGCACAAACTCCTCAGCTATCCACAATTTGAGTAGATCAGTCACTGGAATTTTGAAATTTTTAGGAAACAATCCCATGTAGAGAAGGCAAGA
>NW_026036500.1:0-329 GCF_019186545.1 Solanum stenotomum
AAGATATCATTCTTGGAATACCTTTTATTACTCAGATAAAACCTTATTTTACTGACCTTGATGGTATTACCACTACTATTCTTGGAAAAGATTTGCATTTTCCTTTTGTTAAAACCCTTTCACAAGATGAAAGTAATTTTGTAAGAGAAAACACTGTTTTCAGGATCAATAACCTTTCACAGCATATCACCTTTTTAAAGGATGAAATTCGTGTTAAGAAAATCGAACAGATTTTAAAAACCCCGGAGATAGTTACTAAAATAGCTAATCTTCAAGAAAGATTTGAAAAAGAAATATGTTATGATTTTCCTAATGCTTTTTGGGAACGC
>NW_026036501.1:0-564 GCF_019186545.1 Solanum stenotomum
ATCCAAAACCTTCCTCAAGATTAAAGAGGCTCTTGTTCCAAGTTCCAAGCTTCCATTGAAGACACTCTCAAGACCTTCATAAGAACTCAAGGTATGTGGTGTTGAACTCATGGGTCCTTCCACCCATAGTGCCTAGACTCTATTCTACTCACTAATTCATGGTTTAAGTTAAGATTCATAAATTAGTCTTGTTCCTTGTAATAATTTCCTGCACATTGAATTTTAAACATGAAAAGTGATTGTTTTGAGCATGTTGTGACTCTAGAACTTGAATCTAAATTTGGAATGGATGTGGAGATTTTCATGTGGTATTGTGGGTGTTAAAAGGTGTTGTTGTAGGTTGTTCACTGGTTTGGCTGCATAATTACTACCCTATTTTCCATGCTCTTTGATTCCATTACATGCCTTCAAGGTGTTTGACAAAATGTCCAACTATGGAGAATTGATGAATCGATGCTTTAAAGCTTGAGTTATGAGATGTATGGCAATCCAGAGATGTGTTGATGACAAACTAAGCTTGTGTATATGTTCATTCCATACGTGAGATTGCATTAGAGCCTAATG
>NW_026036501.1:983-1263 GCF_019186545.1 Solanum stenotomum
TTGGTGAGTCCTCAATGATTCGAGGGCTATGTTATGTTTCCTACTCCTATGTTTTGAGACTTTAGCTTGCAATTATATTTTGACTATGAGGGGAGCCGGTAGTATGTCATGGCCCCCGTCCTATCTATGTATGTAGAGATGTGCGTTGGACAAGTATTTTGTAAATGAGCTTGACTCTTGTTCTATGATGTCATTTTGAAATGGTTTGCCCTTAGTCCCTATTTCCCGTTAATTAATGTTGATTGTACTTTCGGACCGATGAAGTGTGATGACAAGTTTG
>NW_026036502.1:0-383 GCF_019186545.1 Solanum stenotomum
ATTTTGTCAAACACCTTGAAGTCATGTAAAAGAATCAAAGGGCATGATAAATAGGGTAGTAATTATGCAGCCAAACCAGTGAACAACCTACAACAACACCCTTTTAACACCCACAATACCACATGAAAATCTCCACATCCATTCCAAATTTAGATTCAAGTTCTAGAGTCACAACATGCTCAAAACAATCACTTTTCATGTTTAAAATTCAATGTGCAAGAAATTATTACAAAGAACAAGACTAATTTATGAATCTTAACTTAAACCATGAATTAGTGAGTAGAATAGAGTCTAGGCACTATGGGTGGAAGGACCCATGAATTCAACACCACATGCCTTGAGTTCTTATGAAGGTCTTGAGATGTCTTCAATGGAATCTTGGA
>NW_026036503.1:0-938 GCF_019186545.1 Solanum stenotomum
AGAACCCGACTGAAACACCTCGCGGCCATTACTCGAACTAGCCTCACCCCGACCACCATCTGATGCCTGAAGAGAGGCCTGCGTAGGTCTGCTAGACTGACCCTGTCGAAACCGTCGTCCGGCCCTGTCATGAAAATCTATGGGCCTGGGGCGGGAGTCACTGTAGCTGCCCTCATGCCTAGCCCTCTTCTCGCTACCCCCTTGGACCTCACGACGAAGATGCTCCATAGTACTAGCATGGTCAACTACGTCTAAAAAAGATCGACCCGCAGAAAGTAAGGACTGGGTCTCAAGCCGAAGCTGCAATCTCAACCCACGAACAAAGCACCTAACTCGCTCCTCCTCTGTAGGTAATATCATCTCAGCATAACGGGAGAGCTCGTGGAACCTAGTCTCGTACTCTGCCACCGACATGGAGCCCTGCTCCAACCTGCAGAACTGATCCCTGAGGCGGTCTCTGACACTACGAGGAATAAACTTAGTCAAGAAAGCCTCAGAAAACTCATCACGTGATACCGGTGGAGATCCAGCTGGCCTGGTCTGAATGAATGTGCGCCACCACTGCCTGGCTGGCCCATCTAGCTAGTAAGCAATGAAGTCGGCCCCTCTAGACTCCACAAGGCCCAAAGTACGAAGCCTCTCACGGCAAGTAGTAAGAAACTCGTGGGCATCCTCACCCACAGCCCCAGAAAACCTCGGTGGTGTCAAACTAAGAAACACACCAAGCATCTTCTGGTCCTCAAGCGGCATAGGTCTATCCGCTGCCAAGGGCTGTACTCCCTCAGGTGGTAGCTAGACCTGAGGTGACCTCACTGAAGGCTGATGCTGCGGTACTAGTGCTGGTGTAGCTGGGGCGGGTGGCTGTTGCATCCCCCCAAGCACACCTAAGAGCTGAGCAATAGCGGCCTGCAGATCTGGAGTCAAAACTAGTCCGGGTG
>NW_026036504.1:0-209 GCF_019186545.1 Solanum stenotomum
TGAGAAAATTTTGAAAAAATACAACTTTTTTGATTGCAAGCATGTTGCTACTCCTTTTGATTCAAGTGTTCACTTATTTCCTGTTGAAAGTGAAAATGATGTAATAAATCAAAAGGAATATGCTAGCATAATCGGAAGTTTGAGGTATGTGACTGATTGCACTAGGCCTGATATTGCATAAGCAGTAGGAGTACTTGGCAGGTTTACAA
>NW_026036505.1:0-834 GCF_019186545.1 Solanum stenotomum
TATTCATCTCTTTTGTAACCTCTACTTTAACTTCTACCTTGAGGTGGAACTTCAAACCAATCACATTGAAATAATATGACTGAATTACCACCTATGTATGATATCTCTAAAATCTTTCTAATTCTTCCATAATAATCAACATTTTCTGTATTTTCATCACTCTTTACTACCACACCACTGTTTTGTGTTTTTAAGAATAATTCAGATTCCTTTGTACGAAATCTAAAACCATTCAAGGTATAACCATTATGACTATAAACACGAGAATCTGGGAGTCTTGCCAAAGCAAATAATTCATCGGTAATTTGATCATCACCATTCTCTTTTAATTGTACCACCTATAATAGTTCAACAACAAACATTAATACTACTTAGAAAGTAAGATATATGGATTCTTCTGAATAAAGATAAATTAACATAAAATAATATAATTTACCTTTTCTTCAAACCATAAAGAAAATTCCTCATTGTGCCTCTTGAAAACATTTTTATTGTTTTCTTTTGTTAATATTTCTAGATGTTCCCTATGAATTATAATTTTTTTCATAAAAAAAATAGAAGAAGAAAATATTAGATTATAGTCATGGATAGGTTCATTTTTTAAAAAAAGTAAACTAAGTAAATGGCGTCTTACTCAATCCAAGGATGAACTTCCTCACAATTTTGGATGATGTAAAAATGAGCTTGCTTTATTTTAAGATCACTCATATTTTCCCAAGAACCTCCTGATAATGGCTTACCACAATATTTAAATATAGATAACACATTGGAATCTTTGTTGGAAGAATCAAAGTTTCTATCCAGATGATTCTGCTTTGTCTCTATATCTGGTAA
>NW_026036506.1:0-401 GCF_019186545.1 Solanum stenotomum
CTTCCTATCATATTTATAATTGATTAAACTCATATTAAATCATTATGAACTAGATTATCTTTATCATGTTTTCCTGTCACTACTAGCATCGTACTTTAGCGGATACTTCCTTCTTATCAGCGCCTCAACTTTGTTTACTCCCCTAAACGGCTTTCCTCGCCTACCGGTTTCAACATTAGGATGGCATAGTATAGAAGTTTTCTCCCTGTTTCCAGTGTGCTAATAAACTAGAAATCATGATTCAAATAATTCTAATACATAATAACTAACATAAATTTATTCAATCACATACATGATATTCAGGAATATATGAAATTAGTTCCGCATATATTTTGAAAAAAATACCTTTGCTTCTTGCTTTGCCATGCTATCAGAAATATCTGACTGGATTTCAGATTTCT
>NW_026036507.1:0-745 GCF_019186545.1 Solanum stenotomum
ATTCCTTTATAGTTTAGGATTAGATTTAAAACGATAAGCACTGAAGTAAAAACATAAGACAACTAAGACACAAGGGGCTTTATCTAGTCCATGTTGCTCTTTGGTAGGTACTTCTTGAGAGGAGTGGATTTTGCCTTTTTGCTCTGAAAAACTATAATGAAAAAACTAAAGTTGTGTTTGTGTGAAGAAGTCCTTATGAGAATAGACACAACCTTCAAGGCAATGCGATTGGCTGAGGTTTCTACCACACTTAGAGACCGTGCACCAAACTTGTGTACTTTTTCCAGCTGTCAATTGTACGGTTATGAATGACGGGGATCAGGTCCCCTTACAAGTTCCTCTGTTTGTCAGATCATCAAAACTGCAAATAACATTTTCAATATCTATGATTTATGAACATGCTTATTTTTAACCTAGACCTGATAGTTATGCCTAAAATCTCAAGTTGAAATGATCATTTTAATCTGGTTCATTTATTATCTTTCTTTGGCTTTTTCTTTGGTTTAGTTGAAATCTAAACTTATTGTTAATGATTAAATCTTCCTTTGTTGTCTATAGAGATTAGAGTAAGGGTCATTACTGATTTTAGGCCTTATTTTGCTTACTGCTAATTCTATTTCAAAGGATCAAGTGATTATTTAAGGGTTAGGTTCAAGGCTTTTAACATTCCGGTCGTTCTATTATATTTGTCATGAATATTGTCCTTAAAATCATTCAAATCATGAGTTTACTGATCTAAATTTTT
>NW_026036508.1:0-363 GCF_019186545.1 Solanum stenotomum
AAAGGTTGAGGTTTTACTATGAGAAATACTCAAATGAGAGCCCTTAGTTGGATCAAAAGGAGTGGTTAGTAAGAGTCCATGGAGTTGATAGAATACTAAGCTTTAATGTGGTGTTAAAGAGTCATAGTCTTGGGATAAGATTCCCTATAGAGAGGTATAGAATCCGAACCTAAGGATTGGGGTTAAGCTTCAATATGGTAAGAGCAGACCATTAGACGCAGACCTTAGTAAGAGTAGACCTTTCCATACCAAGACTAGCCGTCATTCGAGGACGAATGATTCCAAGGGGGAGATATTGTAACACCCCAGAGAATTTTTCGAACTAAGACTCGAATCGTCCTTCATGTGGAGTGAGATTTTACC
>NW_026036509.1:0-208 GCF_019186545.1 Solanum stenotomum
AAAACATTAAAAAAAGGTAAAGGACTGACCGAGGGCGACATAGGCCGCCTACGTATCTCATTTTTGAGAATTTAGGTCAAACGTAGTTCATTTACAAAAGTGATACAATTCTTAACAAAACAATTACAAGCGAATAGAACGATTATAAGGGAATGACAGAAATACAAACTGAAACTTCACACATAATATCTCTTTACAGCATCTGAGT
>NW_026036510.1:0-353 GCF_019186545.1 Solanum stenotomum
TTTATTTTTTTCATCATATTTCGATGCGCGTAGGAATCAGTAAAAGGCGTTTTTGGGAAAATCGGCACGCGCAAACCGCCTTTAGGCAGTTTGGTTCCGTAGATCTCGAAAATATACGCGGATTCAACAAAAAAATTGCCTGAAACGGACACCCGAGGCCCGAGTTATGGCCGTTTGAAGTTTCACAAATTCAAAGCCACCTTCCACCTTTAAGATGCTGAATTTCAAGTGGCCGTAACTTTCGGCTCGAACGACCGTTTGA
Source organism: Solanum stenotomum (assembly GCF_019186545.1). Taxonomy (NCBI): domain Eukaryota; kingdom Viridiplantae; phylum Streptophyta; class Magnoliopsida; order Solanales; family Solanaceae; genus Solanum; species Solanum stenotomum. Next base: position 263 of record NW_026036510.1, read on the forward strand.
CGCAATATTTTTTTTGAAACCTCGTATTTTTTTGAGATCTATATGAAGAACCCATTGCCTTTTTCTGAATTTCCTTTTATTTTTTTCATCA
>NW_026036511.1:0-404 GCF_019186545.1 Solanum stenotomum
TTGTGGGCCGAGGCAGGAGAGTGACCGTTCATTTGGTCTTCACAAAGATATTAAAATCATAGAAATTGTACTATTATCTTGTCTTCTTACTATATACTATAAACTTATTATGATTTCACAAGAGTCATTATCAGAAAACCAATACCAACATGATGAGACAAGTGAAGGGGCCACCAATCACCATGGCATTTGCTTCAATTTTTAGAGGAACAATTTTCAATCAATAATGTTTATAGAGAAGTTGTACAAGGAGTACTCATTAACCAATATGAAAAACTTTTAAAGGATCGTTTGGTTTGTATACTATTCTTGATTTAGTAATACAAAAAAAAAATCATAGTGCATGAATTAATAATACAAGATCAATTTCTATACCATGAGTTTGTTTATCCATCCATTGTTTA
>NW_026036512.1:0-252 GCF_019186545.1 Solanum stenotomum
CCAGATCTACAGTTGCTCTGTTAGTTTCAATTTCTCTGAAGCTCCAATCAATCAACAGTCGCGGAAGCAAATGACAAACAATACAATTTGAATAACAGATCCTAGCTTAGATCTGCAATTCTACTGGAAAAACTGATAAATTGGTAGCTTAGATCTGCAATTCTACTNATCTGCAATTCTACTGAAAACCTGATGAATCTGTGAATCGAATACTCAATTCTTTAATCCAAACACCGATCACCTTCCACAGAG
>NW_026036513.1:0-232 GCF_019186545.1 Solanum stenotomum
GGGCCTTTTTGAGGAAGTTTATACAATCGTCGAAGAAGAGGCTGGGACATCGGGCATCCACAGTGCTGAACCAGGGAAGCCTGAACCAAGGAAGCAATTGTCAAATTGGACCTCCACGCCACTTCTGATTCCCCGCTTATCTTGGTAGAAAGGACATGTGTTTATGTTTGTTTTAAAAATTGGTGGTAGTCCGAAAAAGGCCCGAGACCCACCCTTTATACAAGTTTTTACT
>NW_026036514.1:0-662 GCF_019186545.1 Solanum stenotomum
TTGTTATCCAGCTTTATATATATATATATAGATTCTATCATCACAACCAATACTGTCAATCATAATTATAACCACTACCATTATCATTAGTAATATTCACTACATCATTGCATGTAGTCGATCTGACTCCTACTACCAATTACTAGCTCCTAGCAACATCATCATTCTTCAGGTATTGCACCACCAACTACTAAAAAAACCAACTCTACCACGACTAGCAACTACTACTATCACGGTAGTCATTACATGCAATGCCAAGCACCTTCATCATCACAAGTCACAACTATAAATCACCACCACTATCACTAGCCATTAGCATCAACCATATTACAATGCAAACCATCTTCACCATCATGAACATATTTAAATATTTCATTTAAAAAAGTTAAATAATGATTTTTTAAATTCAAATTTCTAGTTCTTTTCTAATATTATTTTATTTGTATTGTATTTTATTATGTATATAAATAAATAAATTATAGATACTAAAAAATAAACGACCTTAATCATTCATTATTCAAATTTAGAAACAACTTCTTAGTTATTTAGATGTGCTTTTTGATTTAGACATTTGAACTATTTAATCAATTCAAGTTGTTGTAATTCATAGTTGTTTGACTAACACATATTTTAAATACTAGATATGGGACCCCGTGCTAGCA
>NW_026036515.1:0-242 GCF_019186545.1 Solanum stenotomum
AATTAAATAATTTTAATTACTTTACATAACCATATATTGATAATTAAATTTGTAGCCACTATAATAAGTCAATACTTAAAAAAAATTAATGCTAGCAAATATTAATTAAATAATTTTTGACATATCAATATTCAAAATATTTTTATTTTAAAATCTTCTAAGTTTTAAGTTGATATATATATATATATATTCACTTGAAGTCTATTTTCCTAATATTTTATATTCAAAGTTGTTAAAAAATA
>NW_026036516.1:0-949 GCF_019186545.1 Solanum stenotomum
ATGAAATGACATGTGTTCCTTTAAAGTTACGCATGGGTTGCATATGAATATATGTTGGGTATGTATACGGTTGGCTATGGTTTTATATGTGAACATTGATTTAGTATGTTATATTGTAATGGTACATTCCTTATCTATGGTAACCCTTAGGAACACTTAGGTGTATATAAAGAGATTGTATGGGCGGTCACTTTATGTTTCACATAAGTGTGGCTTTGGGTAACTTGAGATAGAGGTCATGAAATGATGAAAAGGCTTACTTGTCAATTATATTCATGTATTGTACATTGGTACTAGTTGATTATGTCTATTATGTGGGTGTTGTCTTATGTGTGGATGATGACTTGAAATGTGTCTCTTATAATTGTGATATGAAGGTTTTATCAAAAATGGCATGAAAGCCCATATTTCAAATAAATGTCCTTTTTTAGCATGTTTTTGCATGGTCATCATACTTAGTACTTAATTGTGCTAATCCCATATTTTCTCTATTTTCTACAAGTGTAGGTTCCAGCAAGTGAGCGGGTTTTGTAGTAAATTTGGGATTTGAAGTTCTTCCTAGATTTTGTGGTATGTCCTCATATGTCGAGGGCAAGACTTTTCTATTCTAGTTTTATGATAAGATTCTTGTAATAGACTTAATAGACTTCTTTTGATTGTAAAGGGCCGTGTCCCTAGTATGTTTTCACGTTTATGTCTAAGATGGCTAAGAGACTTAGTATTCTGCTTGTGTACTTTTGAATGATGTTCTTAAAAGTGACCTTTGAGTCTTATGGGATTTTATTTAAAGAGTTTTTAATTCCGCACTATTTTACATATCTAATGTGATGAATGCTAAGGGCTTGTATGAGACCTCCGAGAGGTTGAATACGCATGTTACGACTTGGGGATACTCCCGGGTCGTGACACTAATACATGACGGACAAATACTTCAAAAGTGTCCTCATGT
>NW_026036517.1:0-252 GCF_019186545.1 Solanum stenotomum
AGTTTTGACACAGTCTCCTTAGTCAACACATCCAAATTAGACACCATATGATCTGTAGCTCCTGTATCAATAATCCAGACTTGACTATTGTCAGATACAAAGAGAACATTACCTGCAGTGTGTGCTACATTACCATCACTGGTAGTATGTTCTGGTTTGTTCTGAAACATTTGAAGGATGTGATCATACTGATCCTTTGTGAATGTGCAACCCTGAAGGAGTTATTGAACCTCCTTCTCAGCATGGCTTGCA
>NW_026036518.1:0-285 GCF_019186545.1 Solanum stenotomum
CCTGAACCTACATCAACAGAAGATGTAGTAGTTGAAAGATTCTGAGCATGCATGACATGATAAGTCCGAACAAATATATATAACTGACTAGAGCATATTGAACAATGATATAATCTGAACATGATTAAGAAGAGTTTAGGTATTTGGTTAAGGGTTTTTAGGTTAGGGTTTCGAGCTTAAGTTTTTCTAAAAAAAATTCGATCAAGAGTTTTTTTTCAATCTAGGATTGTTAAAGATTTTTTAGGATCATTATTGTGTTTACGATATTGATCTCTAAGTGCTTAG
>NW_026036519.1:0-285 GCF_019186545.1 Solanum stenotomum
AACCCTAACCTAAACTACAAATCCTAAACGTTTAATCCTAAACCCTAAACCCTAAATCCTAAATCATAAACCTTAAACCCTAAACCATAAACCTTATATCCTAAAAATGAAACCCAAAACACTAGACCCTATACCCTAAACCCAAAACCCTAAATCCAAAACCCTAAAGCATAAACCCTAAACATTAAACCCTAAATTCTAAAGACTAACCCTAAACCGAAAATCCTAAAGACTAACCCTAAACCTAAACCCTGAGCCCTAAACCCTAAACCCAAAACCCTAAAC
>NW_026036520.1:0-1201 GCF_019186545.1 Solanum stenotomum
TACGAGCCCGGATCTTCATGATACCTTCCATTCACTTCGTTTCCGAGGCTTTCTGTGGAGATCTGAGAGGTAGTTGTTTGTCATCTCAGCGACCCTTCTTACTCCTGTTTATGATTTTGTTTTTACTTAAAAGACAACATCATTGAGACTTGCGTATTTTATTTCAATTCTAGTATTTACATTAGAGGCTTGTGCACGTGACAACCAGGTTTTGGGGATTGAATTAAGTTGACTTGTTTTCGTAATAGTAATTGCTATTAAACTTTGCTTTATTTCCGCACTTTATCAAAATGATTGGGTTTTAGGCTGACTTGTCTTGGTGGGATAGGACGAGTGCCATCACATCCATTTTTGGGTCGTGACACAAATTTATTATAAGAACAGATAATACACAAGTAAAATGGTGGCTAACAAGAAAAATACAAGATTCGGTAACAACAAAAGAAATAAGGAGATTGGTATTAAATATATTAAATTTCACATTTACAATTGAAGTAATAAAAACTTATAAGAATGTTATTGCAGATTACTTATCAAGACAAAGCTACTCAGACTGAGAATGAAAATACAATGGAAGAGATACTCAAAGCCATAACTACACTTTGTATAAAAGTGGATAGTATGGCCAACGAGATACAAAAGCTAAAGACTAATGAAGATAATCTGAAGTCTAAAGCTAGTCAGCAACATGACTATAAAAATGCGGAGTTACGTCGATCGGAAGACGGAAAAAACCCAGAGCTAAAAGGAGACGATGGGAAACTCCTTAAAACCCATAACATTTGTTTAAATACAGCTGCAGGTACAAGCAAACGAGTTAGTGAAAAACAAAAGAATTCAAACTTAAACCAGTTATTCGAAAAACCATTTACTCCAAGACTAACACCAAAAAACATATTAACTATAGAACCACAAACTTCTACATATGCGGATAGCCTACACCATGACAAAAGAACATACAACCATATAACGCGAACCTATATAGAAAATATATACAAAATCCAAACATTTTTAAATCTTAACCCAAGATCTACTACAACCCAAGAACCCAACCAAGATTATTTAACCCAAAAATTACAAGGTTATAATAAACTGATTGCACAACCAAAAACTAACGCCAACTTGGTGAGGACATGTTACAACTATGGACTACTAAATACAGTATATACATACGACGGAGAGGAACTAAGTGGAATACCGG
>NW_026036521.1:0-1013 GCF_019186545.1 Solanum stenotomum
TTCAAAAGTGAGAAGTGAATTGGGCACCTCGATCGGAGATGATAGACAAAGGAATCCCATGCAACCTTACCAATTCATGAATGTACAACTTGGCATACTCTTCAGCCCCGTAAGTAGTTTTAACCGGTAGGAAATGAGCCGACTTTGTCATCCGATCAACCACCACCCAAACCGAATCAAAGCATCTTCTAGCCTTGGGTAAGCCCACTACAAAATCCATGTTGATTTCTTCCCACTTCCAAGTAGGTATCTTAATGTCTTGAGTTAGGCCACCCGGCCTTTGATGTTCGGCCTTGACTTGTTGACAACTATGGCAAACCGAAACAAATTTTGCAAAGTCCTTCTTCATACCGCCCCACCAATACACATCCCTCAAGTCTCTATACATCTTTGTTGACCCCGGATGAATAGAATAAAAAGAATTATGAGCCTCGTCAAGGATTCTTTCCCTCACACCATCCACACAAGGAACACATAATCTACCTTGGTACCTAAGGGCACGATCTCCCCCTTGGGAGAAAACCTCCACCTTACCACTACTCACCGAAGCCTTTAATTCTACCAAAGAAAGATCAAGATCTTGCTTGACTATCACCTCATCAACCAAGGAAGACCTTGAACCATCCACAACAACTACTCCCCCACTATCCACCCTTCTAACCTAACTCCCAATTTGGCCAACCGATGGACCTCCTTAGCCAACTCTTTACTACCTTCCTCCACAAGAGCCAAGCTACCCATGGACACTCTACTCAATGCATCCGCCACCACATTAGCTTTCCCCGGATGATAGTGAACACTCATATCATAATCCTTAAGGAATTCTAACCACCTCCTTTGTCTCAAGTTAAGATCTTTTTGCGTGAACACATATTGGAGATTCTTATGGTCGGTGAAGATATCAACATGCACCCCATACAAATAATGACGCCAAATCTTTAAAGCAAAAACCACGGTGGCCAATTCAAGATAATGGGTTGGGTAATTTTTCCATAAACCTTAAGTTTCCTAGA
>NW_026036522.1:0-1012 GCF_019186545.1 Solanum stenotomum
ATAAAATTAATCAAAAATATTTAATTTTTTATGATCGCGCGAAGTGCGACCAAATTCTCTAGTTTAAAACAAAAAGGTAAAATTTAAATGGGTCTACAATAGAATTCCTAGAAATCCAACTTGAAAAATTATGTAAAAAATGGAAAATAAAAAGTGAAATAAATTTAATTGAGAGTTATCCTTCGTATGTCCCATTTTATTTGACACTTTTTATTTCTTGAGAATCAAATAGTTTAAGTTTGATCGTAAATTTGCGTATGGTATCTTCAATTTTTTTAAAATGAAATTTATATATTTGTAAACTACGTAAAAATCAAAATATTATAATTCATAATAATTAATAATTCAAAATATTTTAAAGATCTATGAAAAATTTAAGATCAAAGATAAACTAAAGAGAGTAAAAGGGGAGAATGGAAAGTAGAAAAAAAGGGAAAAAATGAATATATAGAGAGAGAAACTGAGGAAAAAAAGTAAGAAAAGTAATTATTAATGTGGGTTGTTGTATATGTAGAAAGACACGTGTACAATTAATGAGCGACAATGAATTTTATAGTACAATTTGAAATGCTTTGTGTACAACTTTGTAGTGCCATGTTCGTCCTCTAAAGTCTCACTTCTAATAAGAAGTAATATAAATAAGAAGTATAAAATAAAGTTGAATAATTTTATAGTATAATTTCTCAATGTTGGATGATCTTTTGAGATATTTACTCGAAAATTAAGAGAAATTTAACGATTTTGAAATTATAAGACTGTAAGGGGAAAATGGATCAATCCATAAATAATATAAAAAGCATCTATGTGTTATACATAGTACATGTGTCTTTGTGATATGAGTGGGGTAAGCTTAAGAAAATTACATATTTGTCCTTGTTGGTCCTTCCTAACTCCCTACATAGTACATGTGTCTTGATATGAGTGGGGAGTAGTACTTGTGTAATGAGGTGGGCCCCAATACAGTACAACTTGTATTACCTTTGATACATCTATTTGATGTTGTGTTAGTCCT
>NW_026036523.1:0-775 GCF_019186545.1 Solanum stenotomum
TTTTATTTATTTTTAGAGAAAAGGGATCTAAAATGAAATATTTTACTTAAAATACAAATGATTAGAATATTAATAAAACTAGATTAATTAGAATTTATTTTATTCATTTTGAAATAATAATTTAAACCAACTTAATAAATTAAGGCATAAAAATCATCATTTTTTTTTAATTAATTGACTAACCCCTTTTTGAGAAGATGACTAAGTAAGTAGTTATAATAATAATTTACACTATTATATTAACTTTGAGAAAGTAATTAAACAAAGAGCGATTTTTATTTTTTAAGAAAAATGGGACCTTAATTGAAATATTGGAATTAGAGACAAGTAATAAGAATTTTAACGAAACTTAAATTAGTTGGTTTTTATTTGAGTCATTCTTGGTTTATGAAAAAAAACCATTTTTTAAACTAACAAATTTTTATTTTTATTTTATTATTATTATTATTATTTTTTGACTAAAGATTATAAATGAAAATACAAGAGTTGATAAAATAAGTTTTGTTAGAAACAAAACAACTCAGATGAATAGTTCGTCTTTTGGGGAATTCAACTAAGTTAATTAAAAATTCTAAAGTTAGAGTTAAACAACAAATAATAAGTAATCGCAATTAAATAATGAAAGAGTAAGGGAGGAATTGAATTTGGGCCTTTCTTGGGCCAAATTCGCTACTTTTTTGGAGTTTAACACAATTCCCGTTTTTGGTATACAGCTGATGTATATCAGTGTATATCGGCATGTATATAAGCCCTTTTCATGTATTTCTTGCTTCCA
>NW_026036524.1:0-506 GCF_019186545.1 Solanum stenotomum
GTGAGTAGGGAGGTTCCTCCGGTTGAGGCAGTTCCTGTTGTTCGTGACTTCATAGATGTGTTTCCTACTGATCTACCTGGCCTACCCCCAGAGCGTGATGTTGATTTTCTGATTGAGCTTGAGCTAGATACTCGCCCTATTTCTATTCCGCCATATCGGATGGCTCCTGCAGAGCTCAAGGAGCTCAGTGTTCAGCTTCAGGATCTCTTGGGTAAGAGATTTATTCGGCCTAGTGTATCGCCTTGGGGTGCCCCAGTCCTCTTCGTGAAGAAGAAGGACGGTACTATGCGATTGTGTATTGACTACAGGCAGCTGAACAAGGTGACGGTGAAGAACCGTTACCCCATGCCTCGTATTGATGATTTGTTTGATCAGCTTCAGGGTGCCGTGGTATTTTCTAAGATTGATTTAAGATCCGGCTACCACCAGTTGAGGATTAGGGCAGCGGACGTCCCTAAGACCGCATTTAGGACTCGTTAGGCCATTATGAGTTCTTGGTGATGTCG
>NW_026036525.1:0-5386 GCF_019186545.1 Solanum stenotomum
CATGCTCAAATAATATACACAATTATGATGAGTCAATGGTCCTCTCATGGAACCCAAACCGAGACAGTTAGCATACCAGAACGTGGTACCCGATCTAATGTTTATGCCAGAACGTGGCAATCGATCCAAGTTAGTTATGCCGGAATGTGGCAATCGATCCATTCAACACACCACAATCACAATCACAAGTATATCCTCAAGATCATACATTTAAGTCATGATTTCATGGCAATCATCATTCATCTATCTCATTTACAACAACTATGATCAACAATGCAACATTCACGGACATACAAGTATCATAATGAAGCAAGAACAAACATACATCACACAATCATAGAATTACAACTATCACCTACCTTGAAACAAGCTTGAAACCCTAAGAAACTTGATCCTTCCCTTTTCGGATTCGTTCCGCTTGTTCTTGGTCTACGTACAATCAATATTATACGGGAATCAATAGTCAATCACTAATTACCCGAATTACTAACAATTATATGAACCCTAGATCGAATCCATGATCCCAATTTTTCAAATTAGGGTTGTTTCCACCATAGAATCTATAACAAAACCCTTCCCCATCAATATCCACCCATTCTATTACGTTCTACGGATCAAAAAATGGATTCAGGGAGTGAAAAACTTACCTTTAGCCTAAAAAATGGTGAAAATGAGTAGGAGTCGTCTAGGGTTAGTTCCTTAGTTCTAAAGATCGAAAACTGCCAAATAAGGTCGTTTTGAGATTTATTTACGACTTTAAGTCGCGTCTGGCCTGCCATAGCGGCCACCACCCCGCTACAGTGGCCTTGCCAAAGCGACCAAAATCCCCGCCAAGGCGGGTTGCACGAAACAGAAAGCTATTTAAAGAATTCCAAAATCCCCATTTCACAACAGACCTCTAACCCACAACGCTCAGAAAATACCCTTTACACTAAGATCGATTCCGGGAGTTCTACTCACCCAAATTCAATTTCGTAAAGTCGTACGGGTTCTTTAATGAGTTATCTAACTACTCATGTAATCAAAATCAAAATTAAGTCACCCGATTGTTACCATATTTCCCTACACCTTAAAGACTTTGATTTTGCCCAAATCTGGACTAGGTTAGTAAAATCCAAATACTGCAAAAAAGTCGGCCCCAAATTTGCCCCCCTTGGCATTTCTATAATGACGGGAACAGGTCATTACAATAGATACCAATTTACCCATCACTCGTCCCCGAGAGACAAAACTTAGGAAAATAGGCTAAGGAAGGAATGAAGTAGTACCTAAATCGATGAACAATTGGGGATACTTCTCTCGCATGTCCCTCTTGGATTCCCTGAACTGGATGTGCTTCCATTGAACTTTCACGGACTTAATCTCCTTGGTCCTCAATTTGCGCACATCACGATTAAGAATTGCAATCGGTTCCTCCTCATATTAGAGGTCTTTGCCTAACACAATTGAGTACCACTTAATGATATAATCCCCGTCACCATGATACCTCTTCAACATGGACACATGAAATACCGAATGAACACCCAATAGATTAGGAGGTAACGCCAATCTATACGCTACCGACCCCACATATTCAATAACATCAAATGGACCAATGTATCACGGACTTAGCTTGCCCTTCTTGCGAAATCTCATCACCCCTTTCATGGGTGATACCTTAAGAAGAACATTCTCATCGGTTTGAAACGCCATGTCTCTTACCTTATGATCCTCATACTTCTTTTGTTTGCTCTGGGCTGCTAAAAGCTTAGCTTGAATACTTTTCATCTTATCTTGAGCATCCTTCACTAAATCAACCCCCAAAGATTTCACATCTCCAGCCTCGAACCATCCTATGGGTGATCTACATCCCCTCCCTTAGAGTGCCTCAAATGGTGTCGTATCTATGTTGGAGTGATAACTATTATTATAGGAGATTTACACAAAGGTAGGAACTTGTCCCAATGCCCTCCAAATTCAATCACATATGCCCTCAACATGTCTTCTAACACTTGAATAGTCCTCTCTGACTATCCGTCTGTCTGTGGATGGAAGGTTGTGCTAAAGGTGAGTTGTGTGCCCAATTCATTATGCAATTTCCTCTAAAACTTAGATGTGAGTTGGGTACCACGGTCTGAGATGATAGAAAGGGGCACCCCATGCAACATTACTATCTCTTTCACATAAACTTTAGTCAATTGTTCAGCATTATAATCTATTCTTACCGAAATAAAATGGGCTGACTTAGTCAATCTATCAACCACTACCCAAATAGAATCAAACTTCCCCAAAGTCTTGGGAAGACTAACCACAAAATCCATGACTATCATTTCCCACTTCCATTCCGGAATTGGCATTCTTTGAAGTAAACATGCAGGCCTTTGATGTTCAGACTTCACTTGTTGACAATTTTGACACTTCGCCACAAACTCCGCTATGTCCTTCTTCATGCCCGGCCACCAATAAATTCGCTTCAAATCACGGTACATCTTGGTTACAGCCGGATGAATAGAATATCGCGATCCATGAAACTCTGTCAATAATTTATCAATCAAGTCATCTACTCTAAGAACACATATTCTCCCTTTAAAATTGAGCACACCATCCGCATCAAGAGTGGTTTCTTGTGCCTTAGCATTCGCAGTCTTCTTCCTAGGTTCCTCCAAATACTCATCTTCAAATTGTTTGGCCTTGATTTCATTAATAAAGGTGGCCCTCACATCAAAACTAGCTAACACCCCACCTCTTTCTGAGATGCCCAACTGTATAAACTTAGACTCTAAGATCTGAATTTCCTTAGCCAAAGGCCGCTTGGTTACACTCAAGCAAGCTAAACTACCCATACTCACCGCTTTCTGACTCAAAGCGTCAGCAACTACATTAGCCTTACCCGAATGGTATTGAATGGTCACATCATAATCCTTAAGTAACTCCATCCACCTCCGTTGTCTCAAATTCAAATCCTTTTGAGTGAACACATGCTGCAAACTACAATGATCAGTAAATACTTCACATTTAACAACATAGAAGTAATGCCGCCATATCTTAAGAGAAAAAACTACCGCTGCCAACTCTAAATCATGCGTTGGATAATTCCTCTCATGCACCTTCAATTGACGCGAGCATAAGCTATAACATTCTTATCTTGCATCAACACCATGCCCAACCCAGAATGAGAAGCATCACAATAAACTATAAAATCCTTACGTTCCACCGGTAACGCTAGAATAGGTACGGTGGTCAAGAGAGTCTTGAGCTTTTGGAAGCTATCCTCACATTTTTCAGTCCATTCAAATGGTATCTCCTTTTTGGTCAAATTAGTCAAGTAAGTGGCAATAGAAGCAAAGTTCTTCACAAATTGACGATAATAGCTAGTGAGCCCCACAAAACTCCTAACTTCCGTCATGGAGCTAGGTCATACCCAACTCGTAATCGCTTCAATCTTTTGAGGATCTACCATTACCCCTAAACTACATGTCCCAAAAATGCCACAGAAGTCAACCTAAATTCACACTTAGAAAATTTTGCATATAGCTTTTGCTTCCCAAGAATACCCAAAACAATACGAAGATGGTCGGCATGCTCCTCCTCACTCTTCGAATAGACCAAAATATCATTAATAAAGACTATGACGAAAGAATCAAGAAATGGCTTGAACACCTCATTCATTAAACTCATAAAAGTTGCAGGCGCATTGGTCAAACCAAAAGACATAACCAAAAACTCATAGTGCTTATAGCGAGTTCTAAACGCCTTCTTGGGCACATCTTCATGCCTAATTTTCAACTGATGGTTTGCCCAAACTTAGATCAATCTTAGGGAAATTTGATGTACCTTGCAATTAGTAAAAAAGATCATCTATTCTAGGTAAAGGGTACTTGTTTCGAATAGCAACCCTATTCAATGGCCGGTAATCTATATACATTCTCATACTACCATCATTTTTCTCAACAAACAAAACTGGAGCACCCCATCGGGAAGCACTAGGATGAATAAATCCTTTATCAAGAAGTTCTTGGATTTGAGCCTTAAGCTCTCTTAATTCTGCCGGAGCCATGCGATATAGAGGGATAGAAATGGGACGCGTACCAGACTCTAAATCAATGCAAAAATCTATATCTCTATCTAGAGGCATATCAAGCAAATCATTAGGAAACACTTCTATAAATTTTGACACCACAGGAATAGACTCAATGAATGGAGCTTCAATCTCAACATCCCTAATATGAGCCAAATAAGCCAAACAACCCTTCCCTATCAATTTCTCAGCCCGAATGGAGGATATGATCTTAGTTCGTTTAGGCTTGTACACCCCTTCCCACTCTAATTTTTCCCTTCCCAGAATTTTTAAAGTTATAGACTTGGTATTACAATTAAGCACAGCGTAATAGGGGGACAANTTATGTCAAAGTCAGTCATATCCAAAATCACCAAATCAGCCCAAGTATGAAAAACCATAAACAAAATAGGACAAGCACGATAGACATGGGTAACTATGACTGACTCTCCAACTAGGGTAGAAACATGGATAGGGGCATCAAGTATATCACAAATCATATCAAGCTCTGAGGCAAAACGCACAGATACATAAGAATATATAGAACCCGGATCAAATAACACATTAGACATCCGGTCACAAAAAAGAATAGTACATGTGATCACTGCGTCAGACGCCTCTGCCTCATTCTTACTCGGAAACGCATAGCAATGAGCCATATCATCTTGACGAACTACTTCCCTGCCTGGTTGCGCATTACCCCTGCCTGTATTACCATTTCATCTACCTATACGGCCTCGCTGATTACCTCCTCGCCCACCTTGTGGACGCCCTCTACCATTATTACCATTTCCCGCGGGTACCACCGCTCTAGTCTGCTGCTGCGCAAACTCAAACACACGTGGGTGGGAACAATCTCTCCTCATATGCCCAGGTTCTCCACAGTTGTAGCAAGTACGATCAAAAGATGGTCTGCCGCCCGTCGAAGGCGCGACTCCCTGGCTATCCTAAAAATTATGAGATGGAGTTTCCGAGTAACTACTTGCAGAAGCGGGCATAGCGGACTGAATTAGCTTGGCTGCAAGCGTTGGCCTTCCAGACCCATTGGAATAAAAACCTTAAAAGTTACCCGAGTTCTTGGCCCTTTTTGCCCATGCCTTAGCTCGCCCGTCTCACCTCACCCCCTCCACTTTCTTAACATAGTATGTCACCTCATTAAAGCTCCGCCCTGCAGAAGTCATATGAACAAATAATACTTGTAACTCAGAATTTAATCCCTTAATAAATAATCAGATTCTCTGTTCCTCAGTAGTCACCAATTGAGTAGCATATCTAGACAAAGCATGAAACTTGGTCTCATAAGCAGCCACAGTCATACCACTTATCTCCAAAGCCATGAACTCATCCTTC
>NW_026036526.1:0-212 GCF_019186545.1 Solanum stenotomum
AAACGGCGGGACTATACGTAATGTTTCCTCAACACATTAATAAGGTCCTCATATAATTTTTTTTAAAAAAAAATTGGATGCCCTTAAGGGGCCAAATCCATGGATTAATATATACGAAAAATGGTGAAAGTCGGGTAATTCTTAAAATTTGGCTCGTAAATATGTGTGAAAAAAAGGGTAAGGCTATATGTAATGCTTCACTAACTCATTAC
>NW_026036527.1:0-2181 GCF_019186545.1 Solanum stenotomum
ATACCTTGTTTTGCAATCGAGGATACTACGGAAACCTTCATGAGAAATTTGATAGCTTATGAGCAACATTCTTCTAATAAAGTAGATGTATATCCTTATTTTTCAAATTATGCGCATATAATGACTCAACTTATTGGCTCACATAGAGATGTGAAGTTTCTTCACAAAAAGAAAATCATCTTTAAGGACATAGGAGATGACAAACAAGTGGCCAGCATCTTCAAGAAACTTTCAGATGGGGTGGAAATCACAAACTTTTATTACATAAAAGAATGCAGCAAATTGATTCAACATTGTGATAAGCCATGGAGTCAAATGAAGGCTAGTTTAAGGCATAACTATTTCTCGAGTCCTTGGGTAGGAGCTTCAACTGTGGCAGCTATAACCCTTCTTGTACTCACTGTTATACAGACTGCTCTGGCTTTTACTGGTGACATTATGAAGTAATCTTTGTTGTAACTATGTAACACAACTATTGACTGAGTGAGTGTTTCCTCATTATATATAGAGAACTTGAAAAATAATATTGTTTGCAAATTTTCAGAAATACTAGATGAATGATTCGTGGTTTAGTTTACTCGAGAGTGTAGTGGAATGATGCCTAATAGAGAATTATATGATAAACATTGCACGTCGAGATTTGTTGTTACTAGAAAACCAACTTCTTTTTTTTGTGCTCACCAATCTTCATGATATGACAAAGGAAATTGATGATGGCCCATGCATCCTATCTTGATTGGGAAGGTGATGTCAAATACATGAAACATCTTCTTCAACCAGGGGCGAACCCACATAGAGTCATTCAGGTGCTCTAGCATCCATTAACCTCGTCTCGGAATATATATATATATATATATATAGAGAGAGAGAGAGAGAGAGAAATTAAGAGGTATTTGTATAAAATTAACATAGAGCACCCACTGAACGAATGATCTGTCTAGTCCATTGGCTCTTGGATGGGTGCTTAAGGTTCTTTCAGTGTTGTTGAGCCTGAGTTTGAATCTTACTCTTAACATGTCATTTTTTATATTTATGACTCCTCCACTTTCAGAGCATCCACAACCTTAAAATCTTAGATCCGCCACTGGCTTCAACTAGTACAACTTTATTTGATATCAAATTTGATAATGGACGGAGGCAAATTCCTTGTTTTGAAGTTGATGATGTAACGGAGACCCTTCTGAGAAATCTCATAGCCTATAAGCAACTGACATATGATGTACTTCGTAAACATTTCAATGAATTTGTTGTGTTCATGGATTATCTTATCGACTCAGACAAATATGTGAATGTGCTTCGTCGAAAGGGAATCATAAGCAATCAACTAGGAGAAGACAATCAAGTAGCTAACATCTTTGATAAAATTGGGCAAGGAGTCATTATCTCTAGTTATTTCTATTACAAAGAAGAATGTAGAAAAGTTTGTAGAAGAAGTAGAATATTATTCCGAGCCCATAAGTTGTTTGTGTCTCTTTAAGAAATTATAACCCCCTCACTGTTGCCATGGTTTCGGGTTACTTCCTCCGAGGATAGAATGGAATAACATTTGTGTAATAGCGGCAATGCAAATTACAAAACCCTAGCAAACTAACAAACGAAGAAAATCACACTACACTTAATGTTTTATTTTAAAATGACACTTTCTATGATTTATGTAATATACATTTATTCTGTGATACTGAAGCTTTATTTATTCCATCTATATTTAATTGTTATAATACATAAACATGACTCTTAACTTGACTTCAGCGGATAACTATGCCCTCCAATTTTGAATGTACACAAATAGGCACTTAAACTTGTAAAAATATCCTCTAATAAAAGGGTTTAAGGAACTCATGTAACATGTTATTGTTTGTTGGGAGATATAAAAATCTTGGGTTGATTGTAAGTACATGGAGAAGTATAAATTCTGTTATTAGCATATGATAAAGCATATATGGAACACCAAAGTAAAGTTGTCATTAATGACTCCTTTTTTACTATAACTTTGGATGACTCTTGGCCTATCCTATGCGATAAGATAGAAAAAAATATTTTATTCTATGAAACTGAAGCTTTATTTATTCTAGGCATATATGCTTTTTACTTGGCCTCAATAGACATCTAACTTTATGCCACATACACACATTTTATGTGGCAAAAAACATATGGGATGTCAAGGAGAATCTACACATGTGT
>NW_026036528.1:0-1085 GCF_019186545.1 Solanum stenotomum
TCATTTAACTGTTCAATTTCAGAAACCTTAGTATTAATATTATTTTGAGGTTGAGTAGCATTCTCAATAACCCATTCTTGTGGAAAATCAATTTCTTCCCACTTAATAGGTCTTCTAGTAACTACCTTGGATTTATCAAAGTTAGTTTCTATTAAAATAGTTTCATTTTTAAAATCAATTATTTTACACATAGGATTTAAAGTATGCAATAATTTATAATAAATTCTATAACAAATACATATAACTTCAGTGCCAGGCATATAATCATAACCATGAAGTTTAACATTTAATATAAGGGAACTTAATGAGTTCTCATCTTGTAAGGAAATTTGTAAATTAGGATAAGCATTAAAATAGACTGGTCCATACGCCAGACTAGTTTGAATTGTCCCTATTAGAGACTTCTTCCAATTATGATTTCTGCCATCACGTAAAGCTGCTATGAAGCTATCTGGTAACCCTCTTAAAGTAAGGGGTTTAAAAGCAACTTGTACTAAACCAATATGCATGAATCTATAAATATCTCTATAAGGGGCTATATCATTATCAGATAATAATCTAAAAGTCTGATTGTCACTATCAATAGTGATGGTTTCTTCTGTGGTTTTTACCACCTGTTTGAGACCTAGTTTTTCAAAGGTACCCATTTGATATATAATTCTAGGTGAAATTTTTGGAATAGTCCACTTATTAAGTAGATCTAGATGTTGAGGTATATCATATTCTTCCTTTCTACTGTTTTTAACAGTAGACCTTTTCTTTATGATATTCATAATGAAAACTGTGTTGAGCTGTAACACCTATAGTTATTATAAGTCCATGGCTCTGATACCAAAACGTAAACGGATCGCACAATAGTTAGGCACTGAAGTTGTATGTATTTGTTATAGAATTTATTATAAATTATTGCATACTTTAAATCCTATGTGTAAAATAATTGATTTTAAAAATGAAACTATTTTAATAGAAACTAACTTTGATAAATCTAAGGTAGTTACTAGAAGACCTATTAAGTGGGAAGAAATTGATTTTCCACAAGAATGGGTTATTGAGAATACTACTCAACCTCAAAATAATATTAATAC
>NW_026036529.1:0-353 GCF_019186545.1 Solanum stenotomum
GTAAAAGGCGTTTTTGGGAAAATCGACACGCGCAAACCGCTTTTAGGCAGTTTGGTTGCGTAGATCTCGAAAAAATACGCGGATTCCAAAAAAAAATCGCCTGAAACGGACACCCGAGGCCCGAATTATGGCCGTTTGAAGTTTCCCAAATTTAAAGCCACCTTCCACCTTTAAGGTGCTGAATTTCAAACGGCCGTAACTTTCGGCTCGAACGCCCGTTTGACGCAATCTTTTTTTGGAAACCTCGTATTTTTTCAAGACCTATATGAGGAACGCATCGTCTTTGTCTGAATTTCCTTTTATTTTTTTCATCATATTTCCGCGCTTGTAAGAATCAGTAAAAGGCGTTTTTG
>NW_026036530.1:0-497 GCF_019186545.1 Solanum stenotomum
ATATATACAATCATTTAGTTGTCTATCATACTAACAACAAATTCATTGTCAAGTTAATTTTATGAAAATCAGAAAAGAAAGTGATTTTTCGAGTGATAGTTATTTTTAGGGTTAGTTTACATTTTATGTTTAGCAATGATCGTTTAATTAGTTCATTCCACAATCTGCATGAAACCAACAATGACAAATTCTCGATTTCATCTTATTTAAGATATTTCCATTCAAATTCATTCATTCAGATACTAATGAGGTGAACAATAAGGATATAACCAAAATTATAATATATGAATATTCTTATCATTCTATTAAAGAATTTATAGTGTTAACAAACATGCATATATAGCGAACCTGGAAGAGATTGCTCTCAAATTTATCACCGAACATTAATTTTAAATATTTCCTTTTTAGTTGTCATATTTCCTTTTTAACAGTTAAACGATATGAATTTTGACTAACATTTTAAGATGTATTTTTTTTTCATTTTATTGAGTTGTTTC
>NW_026036531.1:0-238 GCF_019186545.1 Solanum stenotomum
AACACAAAATAAAGTAGAAACATCTTATAGTCCTATGAAATTAATACCAAAACAGGCACGACCATTAATTCGGACTTCAAGCTCATACCGGAAACAAGACCAAAGCTTCCACTTAATCAAAGGAAAATCAATAGCAACAGGGATGTCAGGCAGCCTCATCCCATAAGAAACTCATTTGGATGCAAAGGATCATTCATTTTTTTTATTTTATTATTTTTTTTACTCCCAAACAAATGGA
>NW_026036532.1:0-607 GCF_019186545.1 Solanum stenotomum
AACTGCCCAAAGGCGGTTTGCGCGTGCGGATTTTACCAAAAACGCGTTTTACTGATTCTTACGCGCTAGCGGAAATATGATTAAAAAAATAAAAGGAAATTCAGACAAAGGCGATGGGTTCTTCATATAGATCTCGAAAAAATACGAGGTTTCAAAAAAAAGATTGCGTCAAACGGACGTTCGAGCCGAAAGTTACGGCCGTTTGAAATTCAGCATCTTAAAGGTGGAAGGTGGCTTTGAATTTAGGAAACTTCAAACGGCCATAACTCGGGCCTCGGCTGTCCGTTTCAGGCGATTTTTTTTTGAATCCGTGTATTTTTTTGAGATCTACGTAACCAAACTGTCCAAAGGTGGTTTGCGCGTGCCGATTTTCCCAAAAACGCGTTTTACTAATTCTTACGAGCGAGCGGAAATATGATGAAAAAAATAAAAGGAAATTCAGACAAAGGCGATGGGTTCCTCATATAGATCTCGAANGATCTCGAAGAAATACGAGTTTTCAAAAAAAAGATTGCGTCAAACGGACGTTCGAGCCGAAAGTTACGGCCGTTTGAAATTCAGCATCTTGGAGGTGGAAGTTGGCTTTGAATTTAGGAAACTTCAAATG
>NW_026036533.1:0-607 GCF_019186545.1 Solanum stenotomum
AAAAATGACCTGGAGGGTCATTACACTTAGGGTTTAGTATCTTGTGTATTAGGATTTAAAAAGGTTTTTAGGGGTTCCCAAAGGTATTTATTTTTTTTTAGAGTATTTAGGGTTTCAGAGGGTTTAGGGTATTATGCTTTATTAGGTATAAGAATTCTTAGGGTTTAAGGTTTAGGGCTTAAGTTTTTGTAGAATTTTTTTAGGTTTAGGGTTCTATACGGATTTTTCAAGATTATAAGATTTTTTTTACAGTTTAGGGGTTCTTAGGGGTTAAGATTTCTTCTATTTTAGGGTTTAGCATTTCTTTTAAATGATTTTTAGGCTAAATTATGGTGTAGGGCTTTGTGTTTCTTAGATTTTTTGGTTTTACGGTTTTTAAGGGGGTTCTAAAAGTGGTTTTTTTTTAGACTGTGTAGGGTTTAGGGTTTAGTATCTAGGGTACTAGGATTTATAAGGGTTTAAGGTTTAGAGTTTCCTAGGGTTTACACTTTAGTGTTTCTACGAGTTTTTTAGCGTATGTTCTATTTCCTGGTTTAGGGCTTACAGTTTTAGGTTTAAAGATTTTGATTGAGTTTTTTACAGGTTTATAAGTTCTTATGATTTTCTT
>NW_026036534.1:0-296 GCF_019186545.1 Solanum stenotomum
TAGTGGCATGACGCCCTCCAAATTGTCAAGCTGAACAACCGGTGCCGCTAGCTGCTGAACAACTGGTACCGCTGGTGTAGGCTGGCCCTGCGGTACTGGAACGGCTGGAGCTGGGGCCTGCTGCATACCCCCAATAGCAGCTAGTATCTGTACGAGCATCGCCTGTATATCTGGAGCTGCCACAGGCTCGGGCGGTGGCTGGGCTGGTCCCGGGCCCATCGGCTGCTGCTTTGCTGGAGCTGCTGGTGGCTCTATCACCGGCTCCAGATTTTGCTCTCGGTCCTGGGCTGGTGCTG
>NW_026036535.1:0-506 GCF_019186545.1 Solanum stenotomum
TTACTGATTCTTACGCGCAAGCGGATGTTTGATGAAAAAAATAAAAGGAAATTCAGGCAAAGGCGATGGGTTCCTCATATAGATCTCGAAAAAATACGAGGTTTCAAAAAAAAGATTGCGTCAAACGGACGTTCGAACCGAAAGTTACGGCCGTCTGAAATTCAGCATCTTAAAGGTGGAAGGTGGCTTTGAATTTAGGAAACTTCAAACGGCCATAACTCGGGCCTCGGTCGTCCGTTTAAGGCTATTTTTTTTTTGAATCCGCATATTTTTTCGAGATCTACGCAACCAAACTGCCTGAAGGCGGTTTGCGGGTGCCGATTTTCCCAGAAACGCGTTTTACTGATTCTTACGCGCGAACGGAAATATGATGAAAAAAATAAAAGGAAATTCAGGTAAATGCGATGGGTTCCACATATAGATCTCGAAAAAATACGAGGTTTCAAACAAAAGATTGCGTCAAACGGACGTTCGAGCTGAAAGTTACAGCCGTCTGAAATTCAGCA
>NW_026036536.1:0-515 GCF_019186545.1 Solanum stenotomum
AAACGGCACCCCAATTTGGTTGTACAGATAAATACTATAAAAAGAGATATAACAAAAACTATAGATCAAAATATAAATATAAAAAACCAAGAAGATGATACTATGTAAAAAACTACAAAACCAAAAGACCATATAGACCAAAAAGAAAACTAACGGAATGTACCTGTTATAATTGTGGAAAATTAGGACATATAGCTAGAGATTGTAAATCACCTAAAAATTCAAAGAAAAAACAAATATCAGAAATAATAATAGACGATGAAAAATATACGCAGATAGAGTACATAGATTATGAATTAGAAAGTGAAGATATCATATATGAAATAGATAATGATTTAGAAATAGAATCAGACAATGAATTCTATAATATAACAAATGACTGAAACAGATATACAAATAATAACTAAAGAAGAACACCAAGACGAAGAATCTTTAGAACAAAAAATAATATTTGATAATAGTATATTTGAACAAATAAGAGGAAAATAATTATACCTAAGCGTAGAAAAAATATT
>NW_026036537.1:0-1703 GCF_019186545.1 Solanum stenotomum
GTGAACCTGAGGCACCACTAGCACCTCTAACCAAAGCTCGTTCGCCTCTAGCAGATGCTGGTCCCCGACCCCGAGCTCTAGCCAGAGGTGCTGAATCTCTCTCTGGGACCGCGGAGACAGTGCGGTGTGGTCCAGACTGAGTTTGATGTGGACACTGACGAATCAAGTGACCTGGATCACCGCAACCATAACAAGACCTCGGTGTGGATCCGGACTATGAAGAACCCGAAGTAATTCTATAACCACCTCGACCCGAACCTGGAGGACCCCGAGCTGCTGGCCCACCCTCGATAGCTGGTAATGAAGCATGTACTGGCCTCTGACGCAGGAAGGACCCGCCTCCCCTGTGTGGGCCCCTACCTCCTGACGAGGTACCCGAATACTGACCACCTGTACGGACCCTTTTGGGCACACCAAAATCATCCCGCTCAAGCAACTCAGCCTCTCTGGCTGCACTCACTATAGTCTGGAAGGAAACACCCTCTCGAGATGATCTAAACACATAACTACAGATAGTGGGAGTCAAAACCCTGACAAATCTGCGAATCCGCTCAGGCTCACCTTAAATCAAAGCAGAGGCATGTCTCGACAACTGACAGAATCGAGCCTCGTAATTTGCGACTGACATGCTACCCTGCATCGAACTCTCAAACCTCATACGGCTCTCCTCCTGTACACTGCAAGGGATGAAACGACCCTCGAAGGCACTAGCAAACACACTCCACTCCATGGGAGGAGATCCCGCTGGTCTCGAACTTATGAAGGTCCTCAACCACTCCCTAGCGACACCGCGTAACTGAAGGGACACAAATCGGACGCCCCTCTCATCTAACATGCGTACCGCCGCCAACATCTCTCGACTCAAGGTCAAAAACTCGTGAGCATCATCAGTCTTAGCACCATGAAACTGAGGTGGTTTCATTTTCTGAAACCGCTCATAGCAGACCTGGTCATCATCTGCCAAGGCCACCTCAAGGGCCGCCGGTACACCTACAACCGATGCTGGAACCTGTGGTGGCTGAACCACCGGCTCTGGAACCACTGGAATCTGATGCTGATAACCAGTGGCCTGTGCCCCTACCCCAGCTTATAACCCCGTTGGTATACCTGCTGCACCCTAAGCAAGACGCTCCAATAACCCAAATATCCTGTCGAGTCTGTCATCATGAACTGGGGGTGTATGGCCCGCAGGAGCCTGCTCTGCAGCTACTCCAATCTGTGGTTCAGGTGAAGGCTCTCTACCTCGGCCTCGGGCAGGTACCGCTCCTCTGGCACGGCCTCGACCACGTCCTCGGCCTCTAGCCTAATCTCAACCCCTAGCTGGGGCCTCAACTCTGACCTCGGGGGCTGCCTCCCCCCTTACTCCGGTAGCTCTAGTCCTCGGCATCTGCCATAAACAACACGCTATACTCAGCACCCACGATAACAACCTCGCAAGATAAGAACAGAATGAAAAAAAAGAAGTCTTTCCTAACAGTCTTCATACCCTCTCGAAGATATGTACAGACGTCTCCGTACCGATCCTCAAGACTCTACTAAGACTTGGTTCGTACATGTGAGACCTTCGAACCTGGGATCTGATACCATTTTTGTCACACCCCAAAACCAGATGTGATGGCACGTGCCCAAACCCCACCGGACACATCAACCTAACACCCTAAAACCCAACGATACGTAATTTATAAAACAAGAATAAGATAAAA
>NW_026036538.1:0-1020 GCF_019186545.1 Solanum stenotomum
CTTATTCAGGGGGTCAAATGGAGTGGGAAGTGGGTCTAACCCGAATTTTAGAGCAACCGTATCAAAATTCGAAAATCGCAAAAAATGCGATTTTCAGGGTCAACTTTAAAGGGGCATATCTCTTAGCACACAAGGAACTGGAAGGGCCACCACCTATTATATTAAAGCCCTTTGAGTTAGCTTTCCAATGCACTTGGTTTCACCTCATTCCGAGTTAGGATGAGGGAGTTATGACCATTTTCGTAAAACCTAGCGGAGCAGATTTGCAAATTCCAGTGAGCAAAGTTACTGTAGCGGCTGGAGACGTTTTTCTTTTATAAAAAGAGGATTGTCCCATACTTAGTTATAATTTGTTCTAGCTCCAAAATACTCAAAAACACTCTCTAAGCCCTCTTCAAAATTTCACCAAGATCTTCAACCAAATTCAAACATCTCAAGCTCTAATTCCGGATTCAAGACTCAATCTCAAGCTTCAATTCTCCATTCCAATCTTCATCAAGGATTCTCCAAAGTTGAGGTATGTGGGTTGATTGTGGAAACCTTCCTTTGCACAAGTCCAACCATTTATCCTCTATTTTACTTCAAGTTTATGGGTCCTTATGATCATTTATGAACTCTTGAATTATGGAATTACTACTACACATCCTATTATGGTCTATTTTTGCATATTATCATACAATGGAATTATTATGTAATGTTTATGGTTTTCATGCTTCAATGATCAAATTATGAAGGTTGATATATATATGTATGTTGTTGGTGGGCTGATTTATATGTATTTCGAAATTGGTTGGACTTAGTACTCTTGAAGTACATGATTTCATTTACATGAACAATAGCCCATCATGTGTTTGATAAAATGCCCATTTATAGAAGCCTTAGGAAATGGAAGGTCCAATGTACGTCCTATGAATCGAATGGTTATATAATTATTGAAGCGATGATGAAATGGACACATGTATATGATTTTCTCTATAAAAGTGTTGTGAGTTGACCAAGCCTAGTACGGGGGGTAGTAGG
>NW_026036539.1:0-1020 GCF_019186545.1 Solanum stenotomum
ACATCGTTTTCACAAATTATGTGCAAAATATTCTTAATTCGTGGTGTAATATTATCCGTTTTGAGTTGAGCTTGATATTTTAATTGGAACAAAATCTCATTCTTTTGTTAAAAAGTTGAATTTGCCAATAAACACAGGGTAGAATGGTTCCATGTGTATCATGAGAAACTTTCTTCTTGTTGTTTTGTGTTATTACATGTAAAATGCTTACATATTGTGTGGCACACTAAAATTTACTAGGTGACCTTCCTACAACTCAGTACTCTAATGCAACAATTAAATGTGCATAGTAAACTGGGAAAAGGGGTAAAAATACCCCTCAACTTTGTGATCAGAGCAAATATAAGACTTCTTGGAATTGATTACTCCAAAGAAGAAGTAGTAGATTTTTCTTTGCTTAATTTGTAGTTCTGATGATAACATTAATTAATTCATAGGTATGTATGTATTGACGAAAGATCACAACTTTGAATAAGCATTTATGATCCACAACAATAAATTTGACTGAAAAACCAATTTTAAGATTATTTTTAAAAAAAGATTCAGTCTGTTAATGAAAAAGGTAAATGTATACCATTTATTAGACAACGAGGGTATATATGCACCATTTGTTAGCCGATGGAGGTATATATGCATCACTTTTTAATGAGGAGTACATCTGCTCGAAATCGTAAAGTTGAGGTGGTATATTTACCCCTTTGCCCTAAAATTAAAAATCAAAAAAGTTAATTAAAAAATACTTTTTCCACTTCCGTTAGATGAAAATGTATATGTGAGCCACTTTTATAGTGACAGGAATAAATGTGAGCCACTTTTGGTACAATAGAGGTATATTGTAACATCGTGTAAGTGGAAATAACTATGAAGAAGCTGGAAATTGGAAATAGTCATTTTTGGAAAGAATTCAAAATCTGGAAAATTTGGTTAAGTATGGGAAAAAATGAGTTTTTGATCAACTTTGAGCAATCATAACTCCTAGCTCAGGATGAGTTAAGTGAATTTCGAGTTATTTTTGGAAAG
>NW_026036540.1:0-1019 GCF_019186545.1 Solanum stenotomum
ATATGGGTATGAGTTGATGAAGGGAGGCAGTTGAGAGGGTGAGGTTTGATGATGATGAACTAGTCATTGTGTGTTGTATACTGTTCAGGTTACAAATTGATTTTGGATACCATGAAGAAGTTTAGCAGTCTTAAGCTTAAGAAGAATACGCTAAGCTTGTATTATGTATGTCAATAGGTTCTCAAACTAACAGCCTCCCATAATATAGGTAAAGAGAAGCTGCTATGTTGTGTTATACAATGCATAGGACTCCCATTACATATAGTGACTACATACTTGCGCTAAGAACTGTAACATACTACAACTAGGACTCCTACTCCTTATGAAACTCATTTTCAATAAATTCACTACACGGTTATGGAATTTATATTTTACTATTGCAGAAACAAAGTAGATCATGCCTGAGCACTCTACAGCTCTGCTGAATTGCTGGATTATAAGAGATAGATGGAAGCAAGAGCCAGAAGAAATGATGAAAAATCATTCCACATTGCATCTGGTGGACTGTGTGGAGAGAGAGAAATAGCAAATGATTTGAAAATAAGTCCAAATATAGAGGAATTAGAGTTGTAGATCTGTCATCTGTTAGGCTCTCTACAAGTAATTTCTTCCTTATGCTCTAAATTACCGAAAATGGTTACAAATTAGAAGTTTTACTACACCCTACGTGTTTTATTTACCTCCAGAAATGCTTTGGTAAGTATACATTCTAGTGTCGTGGTTAGCGTTGAATCAAATCTCTTTCAGCCAAGTAAGGAGATCGGTATTAGGAGAGATAAGACCAAAACCTGATATTTCTGGGAAAAAAAAGTTTTTTCAATTGGCAGACTTGCATTCACCTAAAAAAAATTCTATTGTTGCATTTATCTTTGTCTGTAACATGGTATTCAGTTCCTTTGTCTATGTGTGCTTGTTTGAATCTTGTTTCCTCTTTTTTTTTTGGTGTCCAGGCCAGTCCCCCGAGAAAGTAAATAAAGACATGATTTTGGCACCCGTTGCTGAAATCATTCTTAATTTGC
>NW_026036541.1:0-296 GCF_019186545.1 Solanum stenotomum
AAAAAGGTGACATATAATATTTAAATATCTTTAAAAATAATATAAGTAATACTATACATTACAATAATTAACGGCTTAAATATTTCAAAGTTATATAAAAAATTTAATTGACTCTCTAAATTCTATTGGTACCACATAAAATGGATTATCTGATAAATATATATCGTTTGAAATTGACGAAAAAGATACTATAAATTACAATAATTAAAAAAAAATAGTCGACTCCAAAAAATCTATCAATTAACAACATATATTGTTTGAAATTGAAAAAAAAGAAACTATAAATTACAATAATT
>NW_026036542.1:0-5832 GCF_019186545.1 Solanum stenotomum
AATTTTTGAAAGGGATTCAAAAATTCTCGAGAAGAAGATCTTTTCACCAAAGTCAAGACTGAAGTTACTTTGAGATTTGTAACTAGGACAGAATTTTTGAGAAGATCTCAAAAATTTCGTGATTGCTCACCAACGGTTAAAGATAAGCCAAGACAGTTAACTTGGACAGAAACTTTGAGATGGCCTCAAAATTTCAACAAGGTTCAGCGAGAATTTAGAGCAACTTTGAATACATCCCAACAAGTGATCAGACAGATCTCAAAACACCAACTCTGAATGACGTCCATTAAACTTAACGTGACATGACACTTGGCAGTGACTTTTTCCAAACATTACTTTTGAAAATCTATTTTCCTCAAAAACTTTTCCTTCATGTTTTTATTATTTTTGCATAAAAATGTTTTGTCTTATCTATCAAGAAGCGGGAGATCGGAGAAATCAACCGGAGATAGGAAGACAAGGAGCAGACAACCGAAGAGATCGACACAGATCAGTTCATTTTGTAAAAAAACTAATAATTTTTCTTTAGATGCAGGTCTATAGGTTTTCCTCAAGATCGGCATATTCTTTCATCCAATGAATACACAGAAGTCAAAAGGGCGAAGAGCACCCCAAATTAACGACTTTTCTGCGGATACAGGAAATATCTTATGTTTCTTATACCAAGAATTGGGAATATGAGTAGCATTACTTTATTTCAAATTCTCAGTAAGGCAAGGTTCATAATGAACATACAATTGCGTTCGGAGATGGGACAAATGAAAACCTTGAAGAGAGAAATATTATTATTTTCCAGCAACTAAAGATGCCTGGAGCATATTTATCTACATTATATTATCAGATATGATAATTATTCTTACCCTGAAGGTTATTTATATCGTATTGTCGAATGAGATGATACCACCATCCGGAGAGTCATTCGTATCGTATTATCAAATGAGATGATACCACTACTCCAAGGATCATTTTTATTTATATTGTCAATTGAAACGATATCACTATCCGGAGAGTCATTCGTATCGTATTATCAATGAGATGATACCACTACTCCAAGGATCATTTTTTTTTATATTGTCAATTAAAACGATATCACTACCCGGAGAGTCATTTATATCGTATTGTCAAATGATATGATACCACTACTCCGAGGGTCATTTTAATTATATTGTCGATTGAGACGATACCACCATCCAAAAGATACCCAGAAGGTCACATATGTCGCTCGGTGAAGCACTACCTTCGTTCGGTCTCAAGGAGGCATCATCAGAGAAAGAAGTCATGCATTGCAAGAGGAGATTCATACATCGCGGGAAAAAGTTTCATGCATCGCGAGAAAAGAGATTCATGCATCGTGGAAAAAAGATTCCTGCATCGCGAGAAAAGAGATTCACGCATCGCGGAAAAAAGATTCATGCATCGCGAGAAAAAAGATTCATGCATCGCGGAAAAAAGATTCATGCATTGCAAGAGAAGATTCATGCATCGCGGGAAAAGAGATTCATGCATCGCGAAATATATATATATATATATATAAATTCATGCATCACGAGAAAAGAGATTCATGCATTGCAAGAGAAGATTCATGCATTGCGGGAAAAAGATTCATGCATCGCGGGAAAAAGTTTCGTGCATTGCGGGAAAAAGATTCATGCATCGCGGGAAAGAAATCCATGCATTACAAAAGAAGATTCATGCATCGCGAGAAAAAGGTTTCATGCATCGCAAGAGAATATTCATGTATCGTGAGCGGAAGAAGTCATGCATTACAAGAGAATATTCATGCATCGCGGAAAAAAATCCATACATCGCCGGAAAGAAAGTCATGCATTGCAAGAAAAGATTCATGCATTGCGAGGGAAGATTCATGCATTGCGGGAAAAATGTCATGCATTGCGAAATAAATGTCATACATTGCGAGAAAAATGTCATGCATTGCGGGAAAAATGTCATGCATTGCGGGAAAAAGACTCATGCATTGCGGGAAAAAGATTCATGTATCGCGAGAAAAGAGATTCATGCATTGCAAGAGAAAGATTCATGCATCGCGAGAAAAGAGAAAGAAGTCATGCATCGCGGATAAGTCATGCATAGAAAGAGAAAGAAAGTCATGCATAGCGGGAAAAATCCATGCATCGCAGAGTAAAACCATGCATCGAGGAAAAAGTTATACACCACAAGAGAAAGATTTGCCTATCACAAGAAAATTAACATCGTTTGCATCATTTTTCTTTGTAAAAACGACATCAAGAAAATCATCAACGACAATATCCAGAGAATTGTCAACATATTACATTCACATATTTTATTACTTCGTCATCAAAAGAAGAGTACATTGAAGATTATATTGCAAATACAAAATACAAGCTTTATTTGCTTCACGTCAAACCCGATAGAGTTTACGTCAAATATTCAAGGAGAACAATTAAGTGTCAACACGGTAAAAGACACTGTCTCCCATTTGAATTGCATTTTTATGCTAATGAGTTTTATCTCAGTCTTTGTTGAGAGCATCCGAAAGGATGAATTCTCCAAAACAAACCACAGGTGCAGACGACATAAAAATGGATGCAGCACAACGTGGAACTTTTTCTTAGCAGCGAACTGGGACATAGTCCAAAGAGGAATATCAAACTCTTAGGACGCGAGCAGAGGAGCGACTTCCACCACAATTAAACCACACTTCTATCAGAAGACATGTGGGTTTTCCTTTAGGTTTGTCGGTTTCAATTTCGCATCCGGGAAATTTTAGTCTCCACCGAAGGCAACTTTCTAATCCGAGTGACAATGCACCGAGAGCTTCGGAAATTTTGTCTGTGAAAGTTCTTAATTATGGGTGTGAAGTGCACCATATTCATGGCTAAGAGGTTGCAAGCCTCTTTTTCATACTTGACTTACTTTGTCGCTTTTTCGAAACCAAAGGTGATCTAGCATAATAGATTTCCTTTTCAACCGATAGAGTCGAACTACAAGCAGCTTGATTCCTTAAGTTAAGGGATATGTAGGCAGGATCAACGTTGAAAACTCGGCTGTACTCCGACATTCCCTCTTAAATCTTATTCCCTAGCATTTCGGTCTCTTCATAATTCGATATCGGGATGACTTTTGAGCTCTTTTGAATCGCGCGTTAAATCAAGCGTATTGAACTGCAAGTGGCCTGAATTCTCATATAGCATGAAATATGTAGGAAACCCATTTCCGTGGTTTGGCCATAATTTCTAAAGTCCCTACCAGAAAACTCTTTTCTGAAAGATGAAAATGTGGTCGATCAAAATTGGACTTGTCAATTTCATTTGCCTCGAATTTCTTTCATCAATCCAAGTCAAATGAGGGACAGTTGTTGACACCCAATTTTGACCCTATGCAATTCGAATTAATTATCGAGCTTCTTCAATTTCAAACAATTTGAAATAATCGTCTTTGAAAAAAATCCTAAAATATATATATATATATTTTAATTTTATTTTATTTTTTTATTTTAAAAATCTCTTTCTAATTAGTTTTGGTTACTATTTTTCATAAATAAATTATATAATTTTACATGTTGGTTTATATAAGTCTCATCTTTTATATAAATATTTAATAAATAGCCTAAAATAATGTTTAACGTAATTACACATTTATTTCTTTGAATTAGTGAATTTTATAATTTTGAATAATTAGTTCTATATTTCAAAGCAATAAATAAGTTTTGATAATTATTTTGTCTTGTTTAAATTAAGAAGCTCAAATAATTAATCGATAGTTATTCATCTTATTTTAATTTTTTGCCGAATTGGTTATCTGACTCAATTTGGCTACATCTAAATTCATATGATTAGAACAACAATTAAAGTGGCCAAATTTTAAATAAAAAAGGGGTCATCCTTTTTGTCTTAAAACCGGTACACATATCCACGCTTTCACGATCTCTTTCTCCTTTTTTCAGACGCCTCTCATCCCTTTCTTCTTCCCAAAATCGCAAAGGTCAATAGTAAAAGCCCTAATTTCTTCATCCGCCCATCACCTTGTCAGTTGCTCTCCTTATTTTCAAAGGCTACAGACCTCGGAACAAGATTTATTGACTTTGGCTGAGAGAAATCTCACCTAAATCTGATGTGGATCAAGAAATATCACATCGAACCCAGATTTTCAGGGGTATGTTCTCCTCTTGCTGGTTTTCCCTTCCATTATCTCCAATCAATCTCTCATCTCCCGAAAAAACGGCTATTTTGAATTCAAATCTCTTTTTTTGCTATAAATAGTGCCATTTAAAGATACATTGAAGGAGGAGGAAAATCACAGTGATATAGATTCATAAGAAGAAATTTTGATTTCATTAGTTGATAAATTAAGAATTTCGAATCTCAAGTTTTCGTCTTAAAGCTCTTTGTTCTTTGTCATTGGAAGCTTTCGTCGGAGTTCTTTTTCACGTGGTGGTGAAATAGTTCGTTTCAACTCGTCGTCTCAAGTTCGTTGCCCATAACCAGGTAATCTGCTTCTGCTATCTCTTTAAATTCCCGATTTTGCATTGTGTTTGTTTAAGTATTTTAGTTGTTTTGATTTAGTCACTGCTTCATATGTAGATTAATGGGTACATGCCATATAGTTGTATACATTTAAATATTGGTATCATGGAAGAAATTAGCTTAATTTTGAATGTTTGCTGGCTTTTTTTTTTTTTNTGGAAGAAATTAGCTTAATTTCAAAGTTTTGTTGGCTTTATTTTCCACATAATTGAGAGAATTTGAACGTTTGTTTCTTACCATTAGTTGGCTTTCATTCCAACTCGAATATATTTGAAAATGTTAATCAGGCACTGTTTAGAGTTTGTTTTCATGTCCAAACAAAAAGCATCTCTTTGTTTTCCAATGGATGACTTTGGTTTCAATTTTAAGAAGTAAAACTAGTAGGAATCTTAAGACTTTTTGCTTAAAATCTGTTCTCCTACTGCCAATGGGTTAACTCCTATTTATATCCCTGAATCTGCTGATTTTGGTAGTGGATTTCAAGTTATTTCCATTAGTTTTCTTCCACGATCTTTGTTTTATCTTGGTCTATATTTAGCTACTGCCTATAACATTTTGCCGAGAGCTTCCCACTCTTTTACGTCACCAATAAATAACCTGATCTAAAATTAATTAGTATGTCCTCGGGTTATTTCTAGGATCGAACTGAAGTGTCATGTCCTTCATTATTAACCATGTACTACATTAGTTGTTTATTTCCAAAACAGTAGTTTAGATTTCTATTTAAATACTTCATGATATTGTAGAATCTCTTTATAGGTGTGGTTGACTAGCTTGTTAATTGATTTAAAGAATCCAGTAGCTATTCAAATTTGTGTGATTAGGACTTTAACATTACCATGGATCTTTCAAGTATGTCTAATAATTATCTAATGCATGTCTTCTTTGTGATCCATCCTTAATGATCCCTAAATTGTCAAAATTATATCGTTACTAGCTCGCTTTGCACCATTAGCTCTATTCTACAGAGATATATAGACCATGATCCATGATTGTAGAGTATTGGGTTAGACTTCTTAGTCACCATTTGACCCCCTAAAAGACTTTAAGAATGGTAAAGGTTATTTATTTAGATGTATTTTTATTTTTAGCTTAAAGATCCTAAAATATTTATGTACTTCCCCTGTGTTCTCCTACTGTTTTGAAATCTCCATATAGCACTGACTTTGTTTAGATAGCCTTAAGAGATTAGTGTTATTATCCTTAGTATTTTAATATGATTAAATCATTACTGATGCATTTATCACAGTGATGTATCCACTATTTTGTTTAGAAGTGACTGTTGATTTTATTGTATATGAGGAAAACATTTATTTTATCTTGTTTT
>NW_026036543.1:0-263 GCF_019186545.1 Solanum stenotomum
TGGTACTCATGCTTAACAAATACTCCCTTCGTTTCAAAAAGATTGGTCTGGTTTGACTTGGCACGAAGTTTAAGAAATTAAAGAAGACTTTTGAATTTTGTGGTCCTAAATTAAAGTTATGTTAAATGTACAAAATTGTCCTTAATCGTGTGGTCTTAAACATGCCACGTGGAAAGCAAAAAGTAAAATGTTACCAAAAAAGGAAAGGAGGTCATTCTTTGTGAAACGGAGGGAGTATATTATTTCTAAATTTAAAACTAAGT
>NW_026036545.1:0-541 GCF_019186545.1 Solanum stenotomum
CACAAGCTTGCAACAATCATGTTCCATAATCATCCAAAAATAGCCGACTCGAAGGTTCTTCCTCGACAAAGTGAGTCCATTCATATGAGTACCACAAACTCCGGCATGTATCTGTTCCAGAAGCTTCGCAGCTTCGCTAGCATCAACGCATCTGAGAAGACCTAAATCTGGAGTCCTCCTATAAAGGATTTCCCCGCTTGCAAAGAAATTGAGGGTCATACGGCGTATCGACTTCTTCTGGTTAAACGTTGCATTCTCAGGATAAGTTCCATCCTCTAAATATTTCTTGATGTCAAAATACCAAGGTAAACCATCTGGTTCCGCTTCAACATGTGAACAGTGGATAGGTTGTTCTTTTACCTCTACATCCACTGGATCAATATAACTTGTATCTGGATGCTTAATCATTGACGCGATTGTGGCAAGAGCATCGGCCAACTCATTCTGTGTCCTGGGAGTGTGTCGGAACTCAATCTTGCGAAATCTCTCGCATAACTTCTGTATATACCGCATATACGGTGTGATCTTTGGATTTTTCACG
>NW_026036546.1:0-541 GCF_019186545.1 Solanum stenotomum
ACCTGGACGTCAGCTAAGACCTTATCTACGGGGAAAATTTGCCCTCACGTCCAAAATGGCGTATTTTTTAGGCCAAATAAGCCCAGGAGCAGTTAAACCCCCCATTTTACCGATTTTCGTGTGTTATAGTCCACATATTTTTTGGTGATCCATAATTCCGATGCCAAAATTATACCTGGACGTCCGTTAAGACCTTACCTATGGAGCGAGATGGCCTTCACGGCCAAAATCACCTATTTTCAAGGTCAAATGGGCCCTTGAGCAGGTAAACCCCAATTTGGCCTATTTTCGTATGCTATAGGCCACCATATTTTTTGGTGATCCAGAATTTCGACCTCATTTTTGGCAAAATTTTACCTGGACGTCTGGTAAGACCTTATCTATAGAGCCAGTNGGCCAAAATGGCCCATTTTCAAGGTCAAACGTGCCCTAGAGGAGGTAAACCCCCATTATATCTATTTTTATGTGCTATATAGACCACAGATTTTTTGGTGATCCAAAATTACGAATTTGTTTTTGCCAAAATTTTACCTGGACGTCC
>NW_026036547.1:0-1127 GCF_019186545.1 Solanum stenotomum
GACCTCCCAAACTGTCCTCAATATCTCAGAAGGACCTATATACCTGGGGCTAAGCTTGCCCCGCCTCCCAAATATCATTACACCCTTCATGGGCGACAAACGGAGGAATACTCTATCACCAACAGCAAATTTCAACGGTCGACGCCTAGGGTCTGCATAACTCTGATGTCTACTCTGGGCTGTCCTGAGCCTATCTTGAATCACCCTCACATGATCTAAAGCCTCTCGCATCAAGTCTGTACCGCGCGGCCTGGGCTCTGTAGACTCAAACCAACCAACTGGAGAGCGACAACTCCTACTATATAAGGCCTCGAATGAGGCCATCTGAATACTCGAGCGGTAGCTATTATTATACGCAACCTTTGCCAAAGGCAAATACTGGTCCCACTGACCCCAAAATCCGTAACACAAGCCCGCAACATGTCCTCAAGAACCTGAATCCTGCGCTCCGACTGACCATCGGTCTGCGGGTGGAAAGCTGTGCTAAGGTCAACACGGGTACCCAACTCATCCTGGAAGGTCCTCCAGAAGCTAGATGTGAACTGTGGTCCCCGATCTGAGATGATGGAAACAGGCACACCATGAAGACGAACCACCTCTCGAAGGTAGATACGGGCTAACCTCTCAGCACTGTAGGAAGTATGGGCAGGAATGAAGTGTGCTGACTTGGTCAATCGATCCACGATGACCCAAATACTATCAAGACCACGGGAAGTGCGGGGTAATCCTACAACGAAGTCCATGGTAATCCTCTTCCATTTCCACTTAGGAATGGGTAATCTCTGAAGCTCACCACCAGGCCTCAAATGCTCGGCCTTAACCTGCTGACAACTCAAGCAACGCCATACATAATCCGCAATATCTCTCCTCATGCCGCTCCACCAGTAGTGCTGTCTCATGTCCCGATACATCTTAGCTGTGCCCAGATGATTAGAATATTTGGAGTCATGGGCCTCGGTAAGAATCATCTGAATCAAACCCCCAACTCTTGGAACACAAAGTCGATCACCAAATCTTAAGACCCCATCTAAATCTAAGGTAGCCAGGCCAGTGTCACCACCCAAAACTCGATCTCGAAGTGCCACTAAGTCCTCATCCTCAAACTAATGGCTGCGAATCTGATCCAG
>NW_026036548.1:0-1278 GCF_019186545.1 Solanum stenotomum
TTCACCCATCTCCTAAAAACTAGCATAGGATCCCCATCCCAGTTGTTTTCAACTACATAATATGCAAAGTAGATACAACACAAAAGAGTTCCACATCAAATCATCTTCCAATCTCATTATACATAGTACACAAACACCTATGAACAGCATAATACACCTAAATCTCCGAAATTTCCCACATCTACACACGATTTAAACAACCCCAGATCAAGAATCAAGAAAATATCAAGTCCAAAAGTAAATACAAAGAAAACATACTAGCATAGACCCTTTCTAGGGTTTCTAGTTGAAAGGGAGTTTTCATCTGCCTCTTTGGCTTCTTGGGTCCTTCAGATGAACTCTGAATAACGTTCCTATTGCCTTCTCCATCCGACCCACCATCCATTTTTTCAGATCTTTCTTGAAGAAAACCCTAAAAATCCAATCTTTATTGAAAGAAAAACAACCCCGTTACAGATAGGNATATTCTTCCCGTGATAACCAAGAACACATGGAGAAAAGAAAAATCTAAAAAAGAAGAGGTAAATAATAAGAATAAATGAAAAAGAGAAAAACAAAAATAAACCCAATACAGAAGAGAGGCGATAGAAGAAGAAGAAATTGAATAAAAAGGAACAGTATAGTAGAACAAGTCCCTCTTGTTTGTTCCAAATTCCATGTTCTTTCGGTGTAATTCTATAATTTTTAATTTTTCCCAAAAAAAAAAATTTGTTTTTTTAATTTCAAAAACACGTTATTACAATTTAACATGTACATACATGTAATGTTGTAATACAACTTTCTTTTGTTGTTTAAAACAAAAAACTCTTTGAGGTTTGAGTCTTTTTTCTCTTATTTTTTTGACAATGAAATCAACTACTATGTGTTTGTTTCATTGATTGAGAAGCCACTTTTCTCTCTCTTTTTCTCTTTTTTTTTTTCAATTTTTGTATTTATTTATTTCTATTTTTATTAAAAGTTGGACTTTCTGGGTTTTTTGGTACTTTCAAGTTTATCTTCACTCACATATTGCTCCAAGAATCTTCTCTTTTCGGGTGACTAATCCGATTTGTGAGCCTCACGAATTTGTTTAAGTGGGCTCCACTTCTTATGGGCCTAATACATATTGTCTTCATCAAAGAGAGTAATTTCAAGAAAAAATCATTTTTGATTGCCTATTTAACTACTACTCAATAAAAGTTTTTCTTTGAATTAATCTTTTTAAAAAATCAAATTCACATGATTGATTTTATCCAAGTTTTACATGCATTTCACAAATTGATGAATGACATTTTATTT
>NW_026036549.1:0-660 GCF_019186545.1 Solanum stenotomum
GAGGGACAGAGAAGAGTTCAGAAATAAGTGAGCTAAGATCGGGAACGAGTCCGGGCAGCAGAGAGGAAATTCAAAGCGTTCCTCCTTTCAGCAAAGGCAGAAGGGACCTGCTCCATCTTTTGATAGAGCACCTGCACCCAGATTCAGAGGTGAATTTAATGTTCAGAATTCGAAGGACTTCAGGGCTAGACCAGCACAATCTTCGGGTAGTGTGGCGCAAGGGAGTAGTAAGCCTCCGGTCTGCACCAAATGTGGTAGGAACCACTCAGGTATTTGTCGAGAGGGCTCCCTTGGTTGTTTCAAGTGTGGTCAGAATGGACATTTCATGCGAGAGTGTCCAAAAAATAGGCAGGGTAATGGAAGCGATAAAACACAGTCTTCTTCAGTTGTTCCACCAGACAGGACGACACCTAGAGGAGCTACTTCTAGTACAGGTGGAGGAGCAAACCGCCTTTATGCTATCACCAGTCGCCATGAGCAAGAGAATTCTCTGAATGTTGTCACTGGTATGATCAAGGTCTTTGCTTTTGATGTGTATGCTTTGCTAGATCCAGGAGCAAGTTTATCTTTTGTAACTCTTTATGTTGCAAATAAGTTTGAGGTTCTTCCTGAATGACTTTGTGAACCCTTTCGTGTTTCTACACCTATTGGGGAGTCTAT
>NW_026036550.1:0-424 GCF_019186545.1 Solanum stenotomum
CTTCATCAGAATTCTTAACTTTCTTTAACACCTTTTCTCCATTGCTTTCTGGTAATACAATTGACTTACCCTTATCCAATACTTCATCAAAATTCTTAACTTTCTTTAACACCTTTTCTCCATTGCTTTATGGTAATACAATTGACTTACCCTTATCCAATACTTCATCAGAATTCTTAACTTTCTTTAACGCCTTTTCTCCATTGCTTTCTGGTAATACAATTGACTTACCCTTATCCAATACTTCATCAGAATTCTTAACTTTCTTTAACTGCTTTTCTCCATTGCTTTCTGGTAATACAATTGACTTACTCTTATCCAACAATACTTCATCAGAATTCTTAACTTTCTTTAACGGCATTTCTCCATTGCTTTCTGGTAATTCAATTGACTTATCCTTATCCAATACTTCATCAGAATTCTT
>NW_026036551.1:0-743 GCF_019186545.1 Solanum stenotomum
TAATACTATCAATATTTTACTTATGTTGGATCTCATTTATTTGACCAAAAGTTTATAAAGATATACTATTCTATTTTAAAAGTTTATTTATTTTAATGATAGTTTTGGAATCTTGCAAAGTCTTTTCATATTTTTTAAACTTCGCACCTAGTCAAACTGTATCACATAAATTGAGATGGAAAGAAAATTGTTAGTGCAGAAAAATTGAATTTGCTCCGAGGATACATAATTAATGTGGTGTGGAAGGGCAAAGCGATAGAAAGGATGGTCCCTCGCGCGAACTATTTTATTTTATTTTTTGTAAAAAACCATTATATTTCCTCCGTTCATCTTTGTTCAGTATTGACGCTTGGCACACTCCTTAAAAGCACTAAACAAAATGCAATTTTACTACTCCCTCTGTCCCATTTTATGTGACGTAGTTTGACTTGGAGTTTAAGAAAGAATGGAAGACTTTTAAATTTTGTGGTCCAAAATGAATGATAGAAATTTGTGTGGCTGTAAATCATTTCATTAAAGGTAAAATAGACATTTTATTGTTAAATTATTACTTAATATAAAAATGTGTCATTCTTTTTAGACTGACTAAAAAAGAAAGTCTGTCATATAAATTGGGACAGAGAATCACAAGTAAAAATGAACATAGGGAATATTATTATTACCTATTTCTCTATAGTGTGTTGGCCGGGGAATGGAAATAGATTAAATAGTGGGGAAAAACAAATACTGATTTGTAAATAATA
>NW_026036552.1:0-396 GCF_019186545.1 Solanum stenotomum
CTTAGGGTTGCAAACAAACAAGAATCACAGAAAAATGTATTTTGTACAACAAGATATAGTAAAAACACTAACAGCTATCCATACAGAATTTCAAATTCCAGAATCTGGACAAAACTTGTCCTATGTTGCGTCCCATATTTCGAATCCATAACAGCTGAATCAGAGTTTGACATAAACATAAGAGTTGTAGGTCTATGAATTATCTTTCCAAATCATATTTACTCACTGTAAACGAAGTTCTAGAACGAGAGATATGCATAAAACACAAAACACTACCCAGCTGAGAAACATATTTCGTCACTTACCAAAAAGAAGTGTGTGTTCTTGAATTCTAGCCAAAAAGGGACAAGTTTCTCTTGTGATTTTGAAAGAACACTCTGTTTAGATATGTTTCTA
>NW_026036553.1:0-1085 GCF_019186545.1 Solanum stenotomum
CCATGGACTATAACACACAAAAATTGGCAGAACAGGGGGTCTACCTGCTCTAGGGTCCTTTTACCTTGAAAATGGGTTGGTTTCCCTTCGGGACTTATCGACCTTATATCTAAGGTTTTGATGGACATCCAAGAAAAATTTAAGCAAAAATGATGCCGGCAATCTAGATCAGCAAAATATCCATGGAATATAGCACACGAATATCAGCAAAATGGGGGTTTACCAGCTCCGGGGTTCGTTTGACCTTGAAAATGGGACGATTTTCCCATTGGAAGCAACCAACTCCATAGCTAAGGTCTTGATGGACGTCCACAAAATATTTCCGTTACAATGATATCATAAATCCGTATCACCAAAACATCCATGGACTATAGCACACGAAAATTGGCAAAACGGCAAGTTTACCCACTTCTGGGTTCTTTGACCTTGAAAATGGGCAGGTTTGCCCGTCTAGACCAACCACCTCCATAGCTAAGGTCTTGACGGATGTCCAGGAAAAATTTCATCAAAAATGATGTGGGAAATTTGGATCACCAAAACATCCATGTACTATAGCACACAAAAATTGGAAAAACATGGGGTTTATCCGCTTTGGGGATTGTTTAACCTTAAAAATGGGCCGGTTTACGTGTCAGGACCAATCGGCTCCATAACTAAGGTCTTGAAGAATGGCAACCAAAAATTTAACAAAAANTTTGGGGATTGTTTAACCTTGAAAATGGGTCGGTTTACGTGTCAGGACCAATCGGCTCCATAACTAAGGTCTTGAAGAATGGCAACCAAAAATTTAACAAAAATGACATCGAAAATCTGGATCACCAAAAGATCTATGGACTAAAGCACATGAAAAGCAGCAAAATGGTGGGTTTACACGCTCCTCGGCTCGTTTGACCTTGAAAATGGGTTGGTTTACCCATCGGGACCATCCAGCTCCTTAGCTAAGGTCTTGACAAACGTCCACAAAATATTTCGGCAAATATGACGTCAAAAATCCGGATCACCAAAAGATCTATGGACTATAGTACACGAAAATTGGTAAAATGGTGGTTTTATCCGTTCCAGAATCGTTTGACATTGATAATGGG
>NW_026036554.1:0-925 GCF_019186545.1 Solanum stenotomum
TTTGTTGGAAAGCTAAACTTTCTCAACACATTGCCTCAGTTAACTGCTAAGAGAGAGTTCCACGTTGTGATGCGTCTTTGGTTGCTTTAGACTGTCTTTCCTGAAACTCGTGTTAAAATTTGTCATTAAAGTGAGAGATAAAATTAAAGTGTAAGAATGTATAAATGAGTGGTAATATATGTATGTGTGAGAATGGGATGAAGTCGTGTGACTTATGAAAGGCGTGTGGCCAAATGTTGTCTCTAGTTGTCTTTAGAGACTTGGTAAATAAAGATATCTCTGATTGTCTACAGAGACTTGATGTTGAGAGCCGTCTGGCTTATATATGATGATGAGGTCGTATGGCCAATTGGTATCTCTGTTTGTCTTCGTAGACATAATGACATATGACGTCTTTGGTTGTTTTTAGAGACTTGATGATGAATGATGTCTGTAAAGTTTAAGGTAAAGTCATTAAAGTAGGTAAAGTAGATTAAAGTAATTGGTAAAGTAGTGAATAAAGTAAGAGTGTAGCCATCTGGCTTATGCAAACGATGTAGATAATGTCTCCGGTTGTCTTCGAAGACTTGAATGGTAAATGAGGCCTCCGATTGTCTTCGGGGTCCCAATGATAAATGGTGTCTAATATCCTCCGATTGTCTACGGGGACTAGAATGATAAATGAGGCCTCCGGCTGTCTTCGGGGTCTCGATGATAAATGATGTCTCATATCCTCCGATTATCTACGGGGACTAGAATGATATATGAGGCCTCCGGCTGTCTTCGGGGTCTCGATGATAAGTGATGTCTAATATCCTCCGATTGTCTACGGGGACTAGAATGATAAATGAGGCCTCAGATTGTCTTCAGGGTCTCGATGATAAGTGATGTTTGTAAGTCAAAAGTAAAGTTGTTAATGACATCATAAAGTATGCGTTTACTATGT
>NW_026036555.1:0-383 GCF_019186545.1 Solanum stenotomum
CCTAGACCTACCTCTGCTACAGATGTTAGAAGTTTCTTGGGTCTAGCGGGCTATTACAGACGGTTTGTGGAAGGATTTTCATCCATAGCCTCTCCATTGACTAAGTTAACTCAGAAAAAGGTTAAGTTTCAGTGGTCAGATGATTGTGAGAAAAGCTTCGCAGAATTGAAAACTAGGTTGACTACAGCTCCTGTCTTGACTCTACCAGAGGATTCAGATGGTTATGTGATCTATTGTGATGCATCCAGAGTCGGCCTAGGTTGTGTGTTGATGCAGCGAGGTAAGGTTATAACTTATGCTTCTAGACAACTTAAGGTGCATGAGAAGAACTACCCAACTCATGTCCTCGAGCTAGCAGTAGTGATGTTTGCACTTAAGATTTG
>NW_026036556.1:0-383 GCF_019186545.1 Solanum stenotomum
ATAAACATATATCGTTTGAAATTGACGAGAAAGATACTATAAATTACAATAATTAAAAAAAAAAATAGTCGAATCCAAAAAATCTATCAATTAACAACATATATTGTTTGAAATTGATAAAAAAGAAACTATAAATTACAATAATTAACAAAAAAAATTCGCTCGACTCCAACAAATCTATCAATTAATGCCACATAAATT
Organism: Solanum stenotomum; assembly: GCF_019186545.1. Classification (NCBI taxonomy): domain Eukaryota; kingdom Viridiplantae; phylum Streptophyta; class Magnoliopsida; order Solanales; family Solanaceae; genus Solanum; species Solanum stenotomum. The sequence continues at coordinate 202 of NW_026036556.1, forward strand.
GGGACATGGGAAATAACATATATTATTTAAAAATTAAGTTCAAAATGTACTATAAAATACAATAATTAACAACTTAATATATTAAAGAGACATATAAAAAAGGGTTAATATTTAAAATTCTGCATGTGCCACATAAATTAGAACAAAGAGAGTGATAACTATTATTTTCAAAATTATGTTAA
>NW_026036557.1:0-356 GCF_019186545.1 Solanum stenotomum
GAGCTTCTTGAGTTAGTCAATACTTAAGATAACAGAGATAAATTAAATAGACAAACATTGACTACATAATTTCAAATCACCTAGCAAATTAACTAAAACAAAAAAAATAAAAAAATTGATTCAATTTAAAATGAACTAAAAAAAAACTAAACAAAATATAATATTAAACGAGCATAATATCATAAATGAATCAAAACATCATATACACAAAGAACAAAACGACAGAATATTACCTCTTCCGGAGCAGCGACCGGAGACAACGAGCTTTAGAGGGCAACGATTCTTCCACCACAAAAGCCAAATACGAATAGCAAACCAAGAAAATCTAAGTGGCGACCTTCTCGGAAACTTAGAAC
>NW_026036558.1:0-17204 GCF_019186545.1 Solanum stenotomum
GCTGCTATAAGGCTAGGTAAAGTCTGCTCTCGTGAAAATGCTGTTTTTTGTTTTATTTACTTGTAAATTATTCTCCATATGCTCTTTTTATGCAGTTCACAAGGTTTACTGAATATTCCTAGCATGAAACTTTTGTTAGCTGCTAATCAGAGCTTTGTAATTCAGAACCCCATGTTTACCATCTCCAGTGGTCAGGTCAGTATCTGAATCTCTTTGCTTTGCCATCATCCTGCAAATTAATCTTTTTTCTTGAGGCATGGAAGATTTAGCTGCAAGATTTTTTTCTTTGAATGAGCTGGTAACATGCGATGCTTATATATGCAAACTCACTTGCATTTATATGAAGAAGAAGTTAGTGCACCCAAAATGCAGAAACTGACTCAGGTCTTAATCTGGAATTAATACTATCTGTACCTTTATCTTTCAATTTGAGTATTTTTCATTCTGTGTCTGGTAGCTAACTAACTTTAGAGCTTTTAATAGTTGTTAGACATCATTGTTACTATTTATTTTGGATTTGGAATTTCTCTAAAATCTAAGTACTTGTGAAATTGAATCCAACTCTTCACCAAGAAACTTTTGGTAGAGATGCTCGAAGCATATCACTTAAGGAGAACGAGAGTCGCTGCAAGAAAGGATCCAAAGTTTGCTATGAGTGATGGTGAACAGATAGGACATGGGGGTAATTGGTGCCATGACACCTAAAGTTTAAGAAAATTTCTGCTGGTACTTGGGAAATTTTTGATAGTGTAAATTAGCTCTATAAGATTTTGTATGTGGCTTCTGTGATAGGTTTACTGTAGAACTGCAATCCTTCCAAAAATTTCTTCTGTTTTCCATCCCAGCTTGTTAGTTCTCATCATCTCTCCCTATGAAGTTAGTTCTCTAAAAATTCTACCCCCCCTATTTCAATTTGTTTGTCTTGCTTTCCTTTTTAGTCAGTTTCAAGAAGAATGCCTCTTTCCTAATTTGGCAACTCAGTAATGAGTAACTTCAACATCCTACCTGGCGTGTTTAAGACCAACAGAATGAAGTGAATTTTGATGCATTATACATATCTTTAGTTTAAGACCACAAGATTAAAAGTCTTCTTTACTTAAACTCCGTGCCAAGTCAAACTAAGACAAACGAATTGAAACAGAGGGAATATTAGTTTTGTCAACAATAGAAAATATATTTATTAGTTTTGTCATAGTGGCTACTGTCTACAAAGTCAGTTTGTTTGGTCCCATTCATTAGTTATTAAAGTTGTAGCATGCTGTTTTGCAAACTTCTGGAGTATAATGCTCTCTATGTGCAAAGATGAATGATGGATAAATGCCCTTGTACTTGGTCTATGTTCGTTTTGGTTTTACTGCTGTCAATATACATGTTACCCTGCTGCCTTTGCATGCTTAAACAAGGATCTTTTCAATTCCTTTATGACAAAGCAAGTATGGTTTTCTCCATAGGTTTTCCAGTGTATGATCTCAAGTTCATTGTGCCCTCTCATGGACTTTGTTTTGCAGTCCTGATAGCGATGATTTCTTATTGGAGGTATTTTGTGCAGGGCGATAACTTTTATTGTGTGGGTCTCCTACCTATTGAAGGAATGATTGGTATTATTGGACGTAAGTTGATATGTAATTTCAAACTCATTTAAGGTGCACATACATGCATGTTGACCGTTGGATGTTCCATGCAATTTCATTTGAGTTATGCTGTGCAGAGAACTTTATGGAGGGATATCAATTGGTGTTTGATTGGGAAAACATGAAGTTGGGTTGGTCTCACTCCAAATGTAAGCTCATTGTGCATATTTAGTTTAAATTGAACTAGTTTTGGTTTTTTGTTGCTGGATTAAAATGGAAAGACGAAAAACGAGTTTTGTGATATATGGGAGATGATTGGATTTGATAGGTATTTCCTTGATGTTCCAGTTTAGAGTTTTAGATTGTATCACGTGGGTTATTTATACGGTCCTGAAGTTGGTAATTCTTATGTTGTTCTTTGTGCGGATTCATGCAGACAACACCTTTGCTCATTTTTTGACTTGTATCGGCCGGTTAATCTTAGTAAAACCTACTTTTGTGAAGTTTGGCACATATAAATGTTTCACTAAATTCGGCCCTTCAATTAATTGTCTATTGAGTTATAATTGGCATATTAACAATGATAATTATGGTAAACTTGTAGTAATTAGCATAATAACTATCATGGCTAGTGCCTGCCTCATGGTAATGGTTTTCCTACAAGAGTCTTAAAAGCATGGATAATTTAAAAAATTCATGCAATAACCCAATTGAAGTACATATGTTCTTCTGTAGTAGCATGTAGAACTCTGTTATATAATTTTGTGTGCTTAATTCACGAATTCATCTTTTACATCTTCAGGTCAAGACATAGGCGGGACAGCAAAGGTATCACCAACACCACCTCCGAGTGGTTTGACATCAAATCCGCTGCCAACAACTGAGCAACAAAGAAACCCAGGTGGACATGCAGTTGCACCCGCCATTGCTGGTAAAGCTACCCCTAAACCATCTGCAGCATCACTCCTTGCAGTTTCATGGCATTACACTATGAGTTCTCTTCTATTTTCATTGGTTGTATGGTTGCTTTATCTGATATAACATTTGTAATTATGTACGTATATGTAAATTCTCATTTCTTCAATCAGATCATTTTCTCACAAATCATGCAGTCTAGTCAGTTAATTTCATTGGTGTTGTTTCTTTCCTCATATCTATAGCTCTTTCTATGTCATTTTGGTGTTCATTTATTTCCTGGGGATTCAGTCATTCAGTATCATGATTGAGGCATGATGGGACACAAAGTTGTGATTTGACTTGCAATAATTCACGAGAAGGGTTCTTTCATAGACCTAATCAATTTGAGTAGTAGTAAACTATCATTCCCGATACCAATGATAGTGTTTTTTAGGAATACTTATCATACACAAGTTACACGAGGAGTCTGACTGAAAAAATCATTGATTGGGGTGGTTCCATATCTGTTGAACTGAAAGTATGATGTGAAATGTTAAATACACAGAATTTTGGACCTTACACTTGTTCATTTAAGTGCTGCATCTTTCTGCCAAAGACGACAAAGGCAACTCAGAGCTCAAAAGCCTAGTCATTGTACAAAAATAAGACAAGCTGATACCCATTTATTTTCTGCTACAGTTTTTAGAGAAAATTCTTGTCTATTGTTGATCATGCTCACTATTAACTAGACATGCTCGGGCAGCTGTTGTGATCTGCTCTATATTTAGCCTAAATACTGACTATGGAAGAAATATGGTTCATGAGGATTCATATAATCGACCCTAACTGGCCGGGTGGGGGGGATTGAGATATAGTTGTTATTGACTACAAAAGAAGCTGATTGATTAGATTGTATAAGAATAGTATTGAATATGATGTATTAGTAATGCTGATACTATTTCTTAATTCCCCGTTTAGTTTGTTACGTTAAGGGCAATTCTTGTATATATGTGGATTAAAGAGGTTCCATTGGTAAACTAGTACATCCTTTTTCTGCTATGGAGAATCATGAGGGATATGCTAGGACAATGATCAACTTTTGCATGTGGATACTTTCATGTCCAAGTGTAATACTCCTGGACTTGTTGGGGTAGGGGTGATCAGTTTTGGCCTTTGAAGAGTTTGAAAGAGAAGAATGATTGGTCTTTGATAGAATAGAAGTTTGCTCCTTGAGTAATGCATGGTGGGGGTGGAAATTGACTCCTAATTAATACATAGTGGAGTGAAGATTATTACTTCTTAGGTGGGCTATATTTCTAATCTCCTTCACAAAAATTGGCTAGTGTAGTCATTGTACATGTTTACGCCTCATTTCACTATGTAATAGGTGTATTAGTAGGGTCGAAGCCGGAAAACAAAGTATGGATTTGGTCGAAGCTAGTAACTTGTAATCCTTTTATATGTGGATATATATAACTTAAATCACGCAAATAAATACGTCGATAAGGCTAAAGATAAAGTAGATAATTGGAGGTTGACAATGACAAATGAGCAATTAAGTAATGAATAGCTTAACTTTAGACAATACCATTATTAATGATATTTGGAGACGTACCCTTTAGGTGTCATCCAACCTGGGGTTCTCCTTTTCAGCGCTATGAATTATGAAAATGACCGTAGAATAACGTCGTGGAATGTATCTTTCGTTTTTAAACGCCCAAACTTGATTACCTCAAAAATTCAATTTATATAATTTTTTCATACTATGAAATTATTTATTTGGTATGATGATAATAGTTAAAGAATGTTAAAAAAGTTTTACTTTAGTGGTTAATGAGATGAGTGAACTCCTGATAAGGTTTGGACAATCCTAATAAAAAAAGATGAATTTACGTACAATATTCTATGCTTATATGTCACAAGTATCGAATAATTATCCTTGAATATATATCAGATTAATCATTTTAATAATGATTTCAATGTTCTGTTACGTAATAATAATGCAATAAAAAAGTGAACATAGCTTTCTAAACTCCAAATTATATCAAATATTGTTAAATTAAAGGGAACAAGGGGGAATTAGGTGACACAAGTCATCCTTTAATTAGCATTATGATTAATTAATTAATTAGTAGTACATGTTAATAAGAGATTGGAATTGCAATTACCTACCCATTGCGGCTCAACGCCACAATTTTGCTTTCTCTCACACCTTTCCCGTCTTCATTGGTCCTCCCATTTTAAAAGGAAAAGGAAATGAACAAAAGACAAAAAAACTTAGCAATATTATCTGTTTTATATTGGGCTAAAAATAAAAAAACAATCATCATAAAGCTTTTGAGAGATTCAGGATCACGAGCCGAGTCTTCGGTTAAGGTCGGATACCGAATTTTGAGCAGAAGTCAAAAGTCAGGTTTTGAGTCTGAGTTAAAATTGGAAGTTAGGTACATAGTGAGGTCGGATATCGAGTTAGGGTTAGAGTTAAGAGTCAAGACCTAGAGCGTTGGGGATCGAGAGATGAATTCTGAATCAAGGACGAAAATCAGGTTTCGAGTTAGGGTTGAGAGCTGGGTCTCTAGTCAGAGACGTGTCTCGAGTTGAGGTAATAATTGGGGAATGAGTCAAGGTTGGATTCCGAATCTCAAGTCGGGTTAAGATTGAGAGTTGAGTTTTGTGTTAGGCTCGATATTCATGTCTCAAATTGAGGTTGAAGTCGGGAGTCATATTTCAGGTTTCAAATCTGAATCGAGAGTCACATATTGAGTAGGGATCGAGGTCGGGAGTCAAATTTTAGGTTGAAGTTTAAAGAAGGTTCCCAGGTCGGAGCCAAGAATCGAGCTCCTAGATTGGGGCCGGGACTCGACTCTTGAACAATGTACACTTTAAGGTATAATTTGGTTAAAAATCTGTTTATATCTCAAAATTATAACCACAAATATAATCATGAAATGATAACCATGATAAATAATCGCACCTTCAATCTCATGATTATAATATAAAATTTGAATCCCATGATAAATAGTAATTCCACCTCTATATAAAATAAATTATCTCATAATTATCATATAAATTTATCTTTATTTTACCTAATACCTTCAATTAAACACAACAAAAATTTAAACCCAAATTTTGAATTGAAAAAATCCACTTAATTTCTCCAACCAACCCCCCTACCTAACTATGCATTACTTTTTTTTCCTCTTAATTTTTAAATATGAGACTTTATTAGCACGTACAACGCTTTTGCCTCGAAATATAATGAAGATTAAAAACGTACGTTATCTATTCGTTATGCTAAGGATCTTTTGGGCGGTGCCATTTATTTTTTGTTATCTTTGAATAATACACCATTTTTTCTAGTCTTTGGTCAAGCACAACAAGAAATTACGTATACATTATTGTACTAATTAAAGAAGTGGACTGTTAGTTAGTTCTTATTAAGTTCCTTAAACTGTGGAAAAACTGTAACATTTGTGTACAACTACTTTCAAGGAATTAAATATTATTTCCTTCGTTCTATTTTATGTGAGATAGTTTAACTTGACATTAAGTTTAAGAAATAAATGAAGACTTTTAAACCTTGTGGTAAAAAATGAATGATTTAGAATTTTTTGTGGCTGTAAATCGTTTTATTAAAGGTAAAATAGACATTTTAAAGTTAAATAATTACTCCCTCCATTTAAAAAAGAATGACCTTATTTCTTTTTTAGTCTGTTTTTTTAAAAAAAAGACCCATTTCCTTATTTGGCAACACTTTAACTTTCCACATGACATGTTTAAGGTCACAAGATTAAATGTCATTTTTGTACATTTGACATAACTTTAATTTAGAACCACAAGATTTAAAAGTCTTTTTTCTTCTTCTTAAACTCTGTTCCAAGTCAAACTAGGACATTCTTTTTGAAATAGAGGAAGTACTTAATATAGAAATGTGTCATTCTTTTTTAAACTGACTAAAAAAGAAACTAAGTCATATAAATTGGGACAGAATAAGTAGTTTCTTGTAGATAATAGATAAAACTAATTTTTATAGTACTCAACTCTCACTTATTTGAGATGGAAGAAAGTAATAGTTATTGACTTATTGTATATTAGAAAGACTCTAAACGTATCAAAATCATATCTAATGTTGCTCAAACTCTCAATATTACTCAAAAAGTATGGACAATTTAAACAAATTACCCCCTCATTTATGTTTTTATAACCAATTTGTTGGTTATAATTAATTAATTTTCATCCACCCCCCTCTGTTTGCCACACCAATTTGTGGCGTTATCTAATGTAAACAAATCTATTTTTCCACAGTACCACCGCCCAATTCTATCCTAAAAATCAATCAAAACAAATTCAATACATGACAAACTGACTTAACTACCTATTTATTGCTTGACTACACGTGTACAAATATCTACCCTTAGATTTCCCTTGTTGCCACGTGTCATTATGATCTCTTCCAACGTGGCAGCTATCAAAATCCATGACAAATTATAAAATAAAATCCATTTTTGCCCCAATTCCCTATTATTTCTTTATTTGATATAATAATATAAAGTGTGGACAATCTTTGGGAAGGTCCCTTTCTATAAACATGAATCGCCCAAAACTTTACTGTATAATAATATAAAGTGTGATAATTTCTCTTTATTGAGACAAAATAAGATGAAAATATATCTTTTCTTTGTACGATGATGTGTGCAAAGATCTCTAGTTCATCTTGTTAGATCATAAACTCCGAATAGATCTTGCATGCGTAATATAATTCAAATTTAATCAAAACTTCAATATAGACTCCGAACACTGATTGTAATATTATATCATTAAGTATAATACATGTATATTAACTAGTGAGTATAAATGATTTGACCGAGCAATTAAATGTATAGTATCGCCCAAAAATAACAAGTTTGCAATATAAAGGTAACTTCTAATAACGGGAAAGTTAAATTGTTTTTTCGCAAAATAAATAGATAAATTTAATTATTTTTTTTAAAAAACGTACAAAATTTTAAAGTAAACAAGTAAAAACGTATGAATAGACAACAATACCTTATTACACTGATTAGTGATTAAGAGGCCACGCATTTAAAAGTAGTTTTGTGGTGTATAATAATTTCAAGCAAAGAATACCCTCAACTATAGAGACATCAAGAGAAGCTTCTTCCAGGTTCTAGCTGATCCCCACTCACAAATAATTGCATTTCTTATTGTTACCAATAATATATATATATTATTGATCACTCAATAATATAAAATTTGTGATCATAAAATTAAGGAAAATTACTTGTTATAATATGTAAACGTGATTTGATTGTGTAAAAACCGGTGACATACATTGTCATACCTTCTTCCTTTTTTGTAATTTATGGCTATATATTACTATTCTTTTTTCCATATTTTTCTTCTATAAATACAAGTTTCAAATCATTCATCCACATTATTTTTAAAAACAGAATTAAACGCTCTTTTGGTCTTGTCACTTGTCACTATTAAATATTTTCTTCTTGTTGTCTCTTTATAATACTTCACCTGATTAACTACTACTACTATAATATACATCGTCCTCTTTCTAGCAAATATAATCCACCACCAAAAAAACACAATTTTAATTTCTCATCCTTTCTCAGCTTTATTTTTAAAAAAAGTTAATTTCTTGTTTATATCAAAAGCAAAAAATGGGAGTTTCAGGGACACTGGAGTACTTATCTGAAGTACTTAGCAACGTTAAGAAGAGTAAGAAAAAGAAACAAATCGCAACTGTATCCATCAAGATTAGAATGGACTGTGAAGGTTGTGCTCGTAAAGTAAAGAATGCTCTCTCTAAAGTAAAAGGTATATTTATTTTTAGAGTTTTAAGTTATATATATCGTTACGTATTTTTTATAGTAATCAAAAAGATAAATTTCTTCAAAATAAGTTATTAAAAGTAAAATCACAATAATGTCTTTTTTTTTAACCTATCATGGCAACTTTACATGTTATAACACGTCTACTATTTATGGACCACCTACATATATCTTTTTTAATAACTTGATAGTGTAAAAAAAAGTTTTAAGAAAACCTTACAACTACAAAATTTTGTCGGAATAATCTAAGAATTTTCTTCGTTTTAATTTATGTGACTTGATTTTGAGTTGAATTACATTAAACTAACTTTTTTTTTTTTTTTGTGTGTGAATTTTTGAATAGGTGCAAAATCAGTGGATGTGGACTTAAAGCAACAGAAAGCAACAGTAACAGGATTTGTGGAGCCAAAAAAAGTGTTGAAGGCAGCACAATCCACTGGTAAAAAATGTGAGATTTGGCCATATGTGCCTTATAGTATGGTGGCACATCCTTATGCTGCTGGTGTTTATGACAAAAAGGCACCTCCTAATTTTGTAAGGGCAACTGCTGATCCTTCTATTGCTCACTTAAATCCTGTTGAAGAACAATATTCCCTTATGTTTAGTGATGAAAATCCAAATGCTTGTAATATTATGTAGTAGTTAATTATAAGTTTTTTTTCTTTGTTATAAAGTATATATACTTCTTTATGTGTATTTTTATGTATACTTAAATCCTGTTGAAGAACAGGTAGGCTATGATACATGGACGTGCAAGTATTTTTATATGTTTCATAGAAGTATTTGGCATTAACTTCATGTATCTATTATATGTATTTAGTATTAATTTGATATATAAGGTATCAATTTCTTATGATATATTCAAAATACATGTATGTAGTATCAACATACATGCATGTGTCTACCTATGAAATGTAACTGAAACATATCAAATTACGAGTAAATCATGACTATAGAGTACTTGCTGTATCACTAATAATTTTTTTTTCAATATTCTTCTCATTTTTTTAGCATCAGAATTTTTTTCTATAGATACATAATCTTAATTCAGATACATGTACATTTTATCAGATACATAAATTCTTAATTAGATATATATTTATATCTTGTTAGACACATGCACCTAATCAGATACATATTTTGATCATTTTCTCTCATCTTCTTCCCTTCGTCTCTCTCCTCTTACCGGCCAGAGGCCGGCGACACCTTCTATTATTGTAAAATATGGTCAAATAATTAATAGATGTGATCTATTATTGTAACAATTTCTACTCTATGCCACTTAAGTTGACATCATTTTTGAAAATTAATCAGACAAAAGATATATTAAACTACACATTTAGCTGATTTTATTCGGATATCAAAGAAAAATGATAAAATTTCTATAATGGTCTGAAAAAAATTCAGAAAATCATATCACTTTACAAAAGATGGAGACATCATATGTAAATCTTAAGCAACCACAAACGTGGGAGGGGAAGGATTAAGAAGAAAGTGATATGATTTAGAGTGAAGAAGTAAATTAGGATATAATTAAGTGAACAAAGCTTTATTTTAGGTTATTTTTAAAGAGTAATGTATTTCATTGTAGCTGACTTCAAATCTGTTACATAATTATTAATTAATAAATAGTAGGATAATCAATAATTATTTAAAAGTATAGGTGAAATTAGTAGATATGGTATGAATATATGTCTAATTATACATTTTTTTCTTTTGTTATTTAGAATCACTTATTTAGCAAACAAAATGAGCTATTAAAGAAGAGTTTATTTTGATTTCAGATACAAAAGTAAGAAGGGAAAAGACCTAAATTTACTTCTGAATTTGTCTCGAAAGTTAGTTACACACTTAAACTATCAATCCCACCCCACCTCCACCAGAATCCTCTCCCCTCCTTATTCCTTACATATATTTAGATTAAGACTACAAGATTTAAAAGTCATATTTACTTGATCTCTATATCCAATCAAAATCAGAAAAAAAAAAAACAATAACTAAAAAATTAATAGCTACAACAAATTAAATGAGTTAAAATGAAGGAAACATTTGTAAACAATAAAGTAAATCATAATAAAGGATGTTGAAACAAGAAACATGATGCTTTTTATTCAAACTTAAAAGAGTTTTACCAAGGAAATTGATCACTTGAAATCAACAACAAATTAAAACAACAAAAGCTAAACTTGAATAAAGAAGTTCAACACTTTCTACTTATGATATTGAAAAGACTGAAAGGGAAAAACAAGATTTGCTGAGCCATGTGATTTTTTATTTATGATAAAATAGCTCCAACTTCAACATAATATTCCTTAATTGCTCGAGTCAATCACCTTTTTGCCCTTATTGCCACCTTGAGGCTTCCTTTCAATTTTAACTGGCACAATTAAAAAATCAATTAACATTAATATACATACGAAACTATTTCATTTTTATTTGACTTATAATTTTTAAAATTTAAAAGTATTAAGAAAAAAAATGACTTACGAAAGCTTGGATTCTGCATAAGCATACGCAAGTGAGAATCTAGTGGCAGACCTTTGTCAGCAAAGCTTGAATCATACAACCTATTGCCAAGAGGGCTACATTCAAATCAACAATTATTATTAATATTTTCACAACTAATTTATTGTATTTTCATATCGTACAAAATAAACTCATGATTTTATTTTTATTTGTAATTCATTATATTTTAAGAAGTTGTCACATAATTAGTAGTAATTATATATATATATATATATATATATAAACTTTTTGTTCAAAACAAATGAATCAATTTTATATTCCTAGAAATATTCTAGTTTTATCAACAAAAAAAGAGTGTTACCTGGTCGCCCGTGGGACTTCTTTCTTCCTCCTTTTAATTTCTTGCTCAACAGCTTCTTTCTATAGTAATTTCATTAAAATTGAAAATTACATATTATTTTATTATTCTAAACTGTTATATATAGTGAATAAAATTAAGAAAAGAATTTGACAAATTAAATTATTAAAAATAAATTAGGAATGAGATATACTCTTGAAAAATAAGATTCATCATGTGTCCTTGACATATCATCGCTTGCATACCTAGCCTGTATTATTTACATTAGAAAATAGGCTTTAAGTAATATTTCATAGTAAAAGAAATATTAATAATTCATTAACAATTCAAATAAGGAAATATAATAATAATAATTACAATAATAAGAAAATATTAAAAAAACCATGAAATCATTCAATTGTGAAATTTCCTGTATTGGAGGAACAAAATACCCAATGGGGTTAGCACTATTTTCCTATACAAAAAATGAGTAATAAAATTAAAAAAGGACATAAATTAACATAATAAAATTTTAAAAAAATAGGTCATCAAAGAAACATACCGCTGGAGGTACATATGAATCTGGAATAGCTTCAAGGTCAATAACTTCATCGTGCATGCTCCTAAAATATTCATATGTAAAATAAAAATAAGTTGAGATGTATTCCATGATGTTCACACAATAGTTTCCTGGATAAATTTTTCAAAAAATATAAATAAAAAAAATGAATATCCCATAACATAAATTAAAAATGTATGAACATAGCACTTGATAACATTCACGTTTCAGACTTTAAAAGTACATTTAAAAAATCTAAAGTAAAAAAAATGTATTTAATATCTCTTACACTTTTAGATAGGGTAAATTTTAAAATCCAGTCCGACATATATACTAAATAAACAAAGAAAAAAAGTTATGATATCACAAAAATGTATTTGCACAACTTTTTCATGTATACGTAAACGCAAATAAAATCTCCAATAAATTTAAAATATTTATACATTAGAAACACAATTTTCTTCAAGAATTATTTCGATAAAACAAAATCAGGTCATGTAATCAAACTTACTTATGTGAAAAATAAATAATTAATACCCGTTCGACATGATTGCGAAGTTTGAATGATTTTTTGTATTATCATTGGTTTGAGACCTAAATAATCACTCAGAAAAAAAATTAAAGTTGTTAATAGTGGTCATGATTTGTAAAAGAGGTTGTGCAATAATTTTTTAATATTTGGGTGGCGACTGATGATAAAGGTGTTTGGATTGAGAATTGATAGTAGCTTTATAATACTCTAAATTAAATTTTAAAAAATAAAAATGAAACAAACTTACATTGTTGAATCAAAAAATTAAGAGAGAAAATCAAAGAGGGATGACTTCACAGACGAATAATCAGAAGAACTTACAATAGAGTATAACAATAAGCGGTCATACAGATCTTATTTATAATGTTCGAAATTTAATTAACTTTCCATGTGGATTGATTTTTCAAGATTTACTTACTTAATGACTTGAATAGAGAATATATAAAGTCAAACTAAATTTTAGTAATAACATAACGGTTGTGTGAAACTAAATTGAGAAACTTACTTAAATTCCACTAGTTTATGAACTAATTACTTATATACACTCTAGTTTACAATATTACGTATTTTATCGTATTTTTGTGTATCCATATACATGTATTTCAGGAAACATGGGGTCAATTTTGTTTTAGATACATTGTATCCAAGAGGATTCATATGTATTCGGGATAAATAACAAATCTCGCTCGCCTCCCTCGCATCATTCCATCTCGCTCGCCACTCTCATATGTATGTGATATCTCATATACATGTGAATCACACCAGATACATGTATATAAAGTGTATTTAGTGTGATTCACATGTATATGTGATACATAAAAAAATATCGTCTCCTCCCAATCTCGCTCGTCTCACTTTCTATTTTAGTGTATTGGGTAATAAAAATACATGTATCTAAGTGTATATTTCTCAATATATGATAGAAAATTTTTAATTAGTGGTATGATACATGACATTTTAAAAGTATAGATGATAATAATATATATGATAGAAGTGTATCTAATTATGAAGTTTCTCCAACTAAATATCTAAAGTAATCATATGAGTATATTAGAAAAATATAATTTCTAGAAAAAAAAATCATCACTTTATTTTATGGTATGATAGATAGGAATGACTGAATGAGAACCAAACAATTCATGTTTGGAAACACAATAATCATGGTCCTAATATTTCGATCAACTGATTTATAATATGTGTATCAAGTCTATAAGTTATGATAATTATCAGATATGCTATATACATAAGTTTATGTATGTATGTATGTATGTATATGTGCGTGAGCGCTATATATATAATATACATATTTATACACAGTATATACATTATTAATGTATAATATTATGTATATTTTAACTATATAAATATGCTAATTGACTGAACGATATATATTAACAACTTTTTCAGTAAATTTTTTCTTTATATATGAAATTAATAGAGCAAAGAAATTGTCACTCTACAGTCTAAAACGAACAAAAAAATTGATAGTATTATATAAATATTATATACTTTCAACGACCATGTGTTTTAGCATTTGAAAGATTGATAAATCAACTTTAAAAATATGAGCATTTGGGTTCTCTTTCATGCCTATATGATGGATTTGATACAATTAAATTCTATATATGCCTTATATGATGGATTTGATACAAAGAAATTCTATATGTTGACACCCAATTTTGGACCTCCACAATATATATTAATCATCGAGTTTCTTAAATCCAAACGATAAAATAATTGACTTTATAAAATTCAAAATATTTTTCAAGTTATTTTTAATAATTTTTTCAATTTTTATAAAACTTTTTTATATATTATATATGTTTTAGATAATTTTATATATAATTAATACATTTTATAAATATTCAAAAATCACCTCAAAAAGATTTTATTTTGCTTAAATATTTTACTAATTAGTTTAGTTATATAATAGTTTACACTTTTGAATTAATTAGTTTATAATTAAGTCAATTATTTTATTTCGTTAAAAATAAGAAGCTCATTAATTTATTTATATTAATTCATCTTATTTAATCACTAGCCGAATTTACTAAATGAATTCAATTTGGCTACATTCCTAATTCATCGGCTAAATTCGTAATGCAATTGACCACTCAATTCGGTTAAAATTGTAACTTACTAGCCATTACTTTTACCTCACCCTTAAACCAATTTTGGGTCTTTTATTTTGCAAATCCCAACAACCCTTTACAACCCAACACCATTTCCTCCCAGCCAACCCATTTCCCTTCAGAAAAACAATTATTCCCAGCCCAATTCCTCCATGAAACGACCCAGCCCAGCTCCTTATCCCCTGACCCGGTCCAGTCCACCTCTTCTATTCACAAAAAGACCTAGGAGCAACAACAATAGCTCCAACGTTCTGAAATGTTAAACCCAGGCGATGTGAAGACAGATCAACGTCAATTTACACGGATACAAACAACAATCCAAGCGGCGTGTACAATTCTCAAGCAACAACGAGTTGACGGAGATACACGACATCTCGAATTACAACTCACGGCAGGTCACGCCTTGTGCACATACAACAGAAGACAACAACTTCATTGTCTTCTTTCCCAACGTCCCTTTCAATTTGTACAATCGTAGCAGAAAAAACAAGCCACGTCTCAGTCCTTGGGGTTGTGATATCGCTCCACGTCGGCGTCCAAGGACGATGGAGTCGATCCCAGCCGTTTATCTCCCATTTCCTCTTCCGGAATGGGGTGAATTTTCAGAGAAAAGATGTTTATCCCGAATTGTGAAAGGTATTTGGAGTTTGAATTTTTGAATGGGCCCTTGTCTTATCCGGATTTCATTCGTTTCCCCCCAAGTTTGGAATCTTAGTAATTCCCTATATATATTCTCCTCTTATTCATTGTAAAGGGGGGGGGGGGAGATTTTTAGTTGAAAAATTCTAGCGGATAAGATATAGAACTACTCAAACAAAAAAAAAAGGCTATAACATACCTACAATATCCATTAAAAAAAAACAAAAAGGTTCTTCGTGTTTGAGTTCAAAATTCTGCTCAGATTTTGATTCTTTTTTTCGCTTTGGTGGTGGAAGGATCGTAGCTGTTAGCTTGATGTCCCTGTTTGCTGCACTTTTAAAGGTAACCTCCTCCTCCTTATAATATCCTTTTTGTCTCTTCTTCCATTTCAAAGTGATGTTTTCGATGTTAGGAAACCTTTATCTCGTGGTTGTTTGCTGTTGAGTTACCAGTGAGTTGATGTTATTTTAACATGAGGTTTATCTTTTTGTTTGTTTTCGTGAGTTGGTTGTAGTATGTAGTCAAAACTTTGTAGGTTTGTATTTAGTGTCGACGTTTCTCTGTTTCTTCATTGGAGTTCTGTTCTGTTATATCACTTCCTGAGCCTATTTGTTTGAATGTTGTTGAACATGTATGTCTTTATTTCCTTTGTTTGTTAACATCAGTCGCTCTATTCAATTTTATTATTATTATTATTTTTGGTCTGACCTTCTTCCTAAATGAAGGTAGCATCTCAGGAAAAATTAGCTAATATGGATTATATGTTATATTGGCTAAAGTTTGTTGGGTGTAGTAGCCGCCTAGTTTTTGATTCAATGATTTCGTGCTTGTTTTTCACTTGTGCTTCTTCTTGTTTCAAAGCCCATGTCTGACCATTTAATCTAGTTTTTTCTCTTCGCTCGGAATCCTCAAGATGGGAATATGTTAAACAGTGTTTGTTATCTCTTTGCCCCTCTTAGTAACAAATATCGTTTCGTTTGTCTTAGCTCTCGATTACTTGCTTATTATCGTTCTTTGCCTTCTTTCAATTTGATGTCAAGCCTGTCACACCCCTATTTTTCCCAAACGAAGTGTTTGAACATAGAGTTTCTCCGATTAAAGTGACGTTTCGAAAAGGGATTATTTTATTTCAGAGTCGCCACTTTTTTACCCCTAATCAAAAGGAAGTTGACTCTAAT
This sequence comes from Solanum stenotomum, assembly GCF_019186545.1. Taxonomy (NCBI): domain Eukaryota; kingdom Viridiplantae; phylum Streptophyta; class Magnoliopsida; order Solanales; family Solanaceae; genus Solanum; species Solanum stenotomum. Next base: position 16,155 of record NW_026036558.1, read on the forward strand.
TTTTAATGGTCTGCGAACTAGAAATCTGGATAAGAAATTCTATTGACCAAGGGGAAGGTATAAGGCACCCCTCGAGTCCTGTGGTTCTCGCACATTCGCTTCATTGACTTATATATTGGCCTGACTTAGCTTTTGGATACAGTACTTATTAGCTATACATTTACCTATATCCCACCCTCTTTGATTTATTGTAACTGTCTTATTTAATTTTTTCTTTGAAAATCCGAGAAATTTTAGTATTGTCATTTTAGTGAGAATAGATATTTGAATTATGATAGGAGGTAAACTTCTATGGGATTTAGGATTAATTTTAGGAAAAGAAAATATTAAAGAGGTTAAGACCAATTTCTTGGAAATTTCTTTTATTTTTTATTCAATTCTTTTTTTTTGCAAGTTATTTTTTATAGTTTTTATTTTATTTATCTATTTATTTATTTATTAAAACATTCAGTTTCTTCTTCTTCTTACCGTTATTTTTTTTGTTTTTATCTAACAAAAATGTTTCTCTTCTTTTTTGATTTAAATAATTTTTTGGCTAAGTTTTGTTTTCACCTTTTTTAGTTTTACCTTTTCTTTATTATTATTATTATTTTTTTTAATCACTTTTCATCTTTTGTTTCTTCTGTTTTTGTTTTAAATGTTTATTTATTTTATTCTCACTTTCTTTTTAATGATCTATTCCTCTTCTTTTTTTTATTATCTTCATCTTTCTATTCTGCATTATTTTGTTTTATTATTATACTTTTCTCTGCTCACGTTTTCTTTTTAATTCTATATATTATTTTTTAATTAATTTTTTCCTTTAAACTAATTGAGAGAAAATAATATATGTAGTGATATAATAATTTTTCTTCACCAAATGATGATAGTGTGAAATTACTAATAAAAGAACTATCTCACGTTGATGAATTAATGACTCACTCAAATGAACTAATGTTCATCTCCTCCATTTTTAATATTTCGGATACGATAAAAATTATTCTAATAATTAATTGTCTCCATAAGTATGGCAATATTATTTATTTATTAAACTCCAGAAACTCTAAATGA